>NC_066890.1:27831190-28108690 GCF_022985175.1 Labeo rohita | reverse complement strand
ATCCGTATATGTTACAAGTGTGAACAGCCAGATCGCCTGAAATCAGAAGTGTACAAACCAAATCCAACTTGCAATTATATGTGTTACTATTGTGAACAATCAGATCACATTAAATCAGACGTGTACAAACCGGATCTAAACCACATCCATATGCATTACAAGTGTGAACAGTCAGATCACATAAAATAAGACGTGTACAAACTGAATCCAAACCGCATCCATGTGTTACAAGTGTGAACAGTCAGATCACATGAAATCTGAAATGTACAAACCAAATCCAAACCACATCAATATGTTACAATTGTAAATGGTCAAACCATGTGATAAACCATATCTAAACCACATCCATATGCGTTACAAGTGTGAACAGTCAGATCACATGAAATTAGACTTGTATAAACTGGATCCAAACCACATCCGTATCTGTTACAAGTGTGAACAGTCAGATCACATGAAATCTTAAGTGTACAAACCACACCCATTCGTGTTACAATTGTAAATGGTCAAATCACATGACATCAGACATTTATAAACCGGACCTAAACCACATCCATATGCATTGCAAGTGTCAGATCACATAAAATCAGACGTGTACAAACTGAATCCAAACCACATCCGTGTGTTACAAGTGTTGACACAATTTGACACAATGTGTGCATAACTGCATGCTTATAACCAGCCAGTCCTGATAATCTGATTTGTGTGCAGTGTGAACAGAAAATAAGGTTGTTTTCGAGTGCTAAAACACCACAAGCAAAACTGTTTAGTGAATTCACCCAGCAGGTTTACCTTACCTGTTTGTGCATCTCAATGTTGAGCCCGTAGGACATCTCATAGTACTGTGGGAACACAAAGGTGAGAGCATCAATCAGCATTGTGATGAATTAAACAGCATTGAATCATCATCAATCAAATTAAAACCTCAGCGGCCTGACTGACACTAACGACTCGCTGAAACTACAGGAAGACGGACAGAGTTTGAACGCGTCAGCGTGTATTTCTGCGTGTCTCATTCAGCAGGCAGATGAGCAGCAATGCCAATGATGAAGATGAAACCTGACACAACTGCTCGCTTCTTTATTCTCTGTCTTTCCCCGTCTGTCTGTCACGCTCACACACTCGGTAACTGCTCTGTGTGTAGCTCGATTTTCAAAAATCCTTTTTCCTCTTCTCTCCCCTTATCTGTGTCTTTCCCGATCAGCTCCCTCGTTACCGACCTTCCTTTTTAATCCTCCTCTCCCCTGCCCTTCTCTTCTATTATTCCGTAAACTCCATTTCCTATCCGTGATGTGTGCCTGACCTCCTCTCTTCTATCAAAACTTCTCCGCAGTTTAATCTCCGGATTAAAGTCTCATCATATCTAATGACAGCGACTGGAAACCCAAAGGTGTCGATATGAGGTTAACGAGCAGGAACATATTTCAAAGTTTGGACACACCTACCTACTCATTCTTTATTAGTGCTTGCGAAGCAAAGTATCTATATTAATATTCCCGGTTCTTTTTTGCTCTATTCGCTCTGCACCGTTAGCGCTATGGATTTATGTAGCTCCGTCAATTTTCAGCACTGCTCTTGTTGTCTTCTGTCTTCCGGATTGTATTTAGGATAGGATAGAATAAACTTTATTTGTCTCCCAGAGGAAATTTATCTTGGACAAAATGCAACCATGTTGCACAAACAATAATAATAAATAAAGACAAATTAATTAAAACAATTAAGAACAAGCATTAAAATACAACAATGTATATATACAGAAAGGTAAAATGCAAAACACAAAAAAGTGCTAATATGCTTTTAGTGTGTTGTTCTTGGTAGAGTTCAACAGTTTTATTGAGACTGACAAATGAAACAATTTCGGTAACAAATGAAAGTTTCAGTCTATTGGTTTTACACTTTGGCATTCTCAATCTCTTTCCCGATGGCAGCAGCTGGTATTCGCTAAAAAGAGGGTGTTCCACAGCTTGATACGATCTTACGGATTTACGGAATTTTAAAATCTTCCCGGTCTATTGACATTTGTTATGACATCGGTTTCAAACATTACAATGCTCATAATAAATTTCGTTAACTCTGTGCTATAGAAATAGAGTAAAGAACGGAAGTTCAAAGACAAAATTCTACGCACTTGTTTCTTAGGTCTATAAAGCTGTATAGGTTTTTAGTCCTAAGAGTATTAGCACCCTGGTGAAAAAAACAGCATATGCTGGTAGGTATGTTTTGATGCTGGAATGCTGGTTAGGTAGGTTTTGATGCTGGTTTAAGCATAAACCAGCTAAGGACCAGCATAAACCAGCTAAGGACCAGCATAAACCAGCAAAGGACCAGCATGAACCAGCATAAACCAGCTAAGGACCAGCATAAACTGGCTAAGGACCAGCATGAACCAGCAAAGGACCAGCATAAACCAGCTAAGGACCAGCATAAATAAACCAGCATAAACCAGCAAAGGACCAGCTTAAAACAGCACCAAAACCTACCTAACCAGCATTCCAGCATCAAAACATACCTACCAGCATATGCTGGTTTTTTCACCAGGGCATTCTCAAATTTTAGGAATTTTTACAAGTGTACGTGTATGCTGGACACTTGTTGAGTGATTTTCTTTCTTTTCTTTTTTTTTTGTAAAGAAATTCATACACAGGCACAAATACCAAACTCATTTCAAGCCTTGTATATAAAACCTTCGGACTAAAACTATTTCAAGATCTTGAGAACCATAAGTCCAGTCAAGCGTGTCCAAACTTTTGACTGGCAGTTTGAATGCGAGTCTATAAAATGAAGCATTTTAGACACGTGTTGCGCTGTATTCAAATTTATTGCATTTCCAGTATTGATCGCTCCGGTGGGTGATGAATTTTAGATAAAGCGTGACATAACAGCAGAACTATTTCCCCATCTATCTGGTCTGCTGGCACACACACACACACAAATATAAATCACGTTCGCTGGTTCTGCATGCTGATAGTGCAGCAGGGCCGCTGGAAGCGGTTCCGTTTTAAAAAGCTCTGCGGCGGCCCAGAAGGCTATTCAGCAGCGCTCGTATTACCTCAGTTACAGCCAAAAAGGTCTCTGCATCATTTCAGACCAACATTAGTTCTCAGCATGTTTTGATGTAGAATCAATCCAGGCAGAAAACGCTGAGCGAAAATTCAAATTCACACAAAAATGGCCCATATATCAGCCAATTAATCGACGTGGCTGACATATCGGTATACCAACTGAATGGAAATGCTTCCATTAGCCAGTCTTAACACTGAACCAAACACACCGGTTTGGGGAAACAGGGTCCTAGATGTTTGGTAGCCACCCTAGGAACCATCCCAGAACATTGTAGAATCAGGCACTGAGTTTTGCACTTAATGTGGCAATGTCAGAGTTTGTATCAGTTGAACTGACAAGTTAAGATCTATTACCTTAACCTACACAAAGTCCTGTAAATAAGATGATTAATTAAGCTGAAATAGTTTAAGCAGTTTAAGCAGTCAGCATGTTGTGTCTACAATCTCCCTAAAGAAAATGCTGAATGACAGAGTGCCAGGGAGGGAATCTAAGGATGGGACACCTGCAGCTCATTTTCTCTTCAAAGCACTTTAGGCCTTTAGTTTTTGCTAAAATATCTTTTACCAAATATCGTTTGGCTTCCTTAAGGACAGACCAGTGGCCCGGGACCAGTGTGAGAGAGTTTGGGACTAGTTGACGGACTTCTCACATGACCCAAAAGGTAATTTGTTGTGCTCATGGGGACACGGGCTCAGTCATGTCCTCCTCTTTTTCCGGTACAAGGCAAAATGTTAATTACTAAATAAATAAATAAATACATTGTTTTGTTTTGTTTTTTGTTATCTAGATAGATAGCACAGCTAGTCAAAAAGTCAAAATTGGAAATGGGTTGAACACAATAACTACACTGTATACCACAATTGAAAAAAAAAAAAAACTACACTGAATGAAATTATAGCTAAATTTATAAATATGATTTTATTTTTAACAATGTACAGTTTATTTTGCCTAAATATCATATTTTTATTCATTTAGTACTACCCTTCATAAGCTTCAGAAAATACTGCAAAGACAAAATAAGTTAAATTTACCCTGATCTTCAAATTCAAAAAGTTTTCACCCCTCAATGAATTGTTTCTCCTTCTAGAGCATCAGTGTTTGAACCTTCTGTATTACACTGTAAAAAATAAAAAAACAATTTGTTGAGTCAGCTTAAAATAATTAGTTACCCTGCTGCCTTAAAATTTTAAGTTCAGTCAAAATAAGTTTAGTCAACTTGAAATGTTAAGTTGTACTAAGTAACAACTTAGATATTTGTGTTTGCTAAACTTAACAGATGGGTAAGTAACCCAGCTGCCTTAAAATTTTAAGTTGCCACTTAGTATAATTTAACATTTCAAGTTAAATAAACTTTTTTTTTGAGTTGACTGAACTTAAAATTTTAAGGCAGCCAGGTAACAAATTATTTTAAGTTGACTCAACAAATTGTTTTTTACAGTGTAGTTGCATATGAGTCCCTCAGTCCCTCAGGTTCAAATACACAAAAATGCTGAAAATCCAAAGAATTTGTGGGACCTGAAGGATTTTTCTGAAGAACAGTGGGGAAGTATAACTGTTCAGGACAAACGCACAACTATCACTAAACAAAAAAACACAGTATTAAGAATCAAGTGTATGTAAACTTTTAAACAGGGTAATTTTTATAAATTCAGCTATTATATTCTCTTGTGGACTATATGTAAACGTCTTTTATGTAAAATATCTTCTTATCTTATAAATATCTTATCTTATACTCAACTGTAAGTGTGTCAGGAGCAAACATAATTAGCTCTTTAATTAAATACCAAGTTTAAAAATAATAATAATAATAAAATACCTAAAATAATTACGTTTTTAAGTTTTAAATTTGCAATAATAGTTGGAAATACAACAAATTTCATGGAAATAATGTAAAATAAAATAAAGTGTGTTATAGTTTACATGGCGTGCTTGGGTATTTAGGCTTATATCTTAAAGCATGTCCCTTACGAAAATTAACTATAGTTTTACTATAGTAAAAGTAGCAACCATGTTTTTTTTTTTTTTTTTTTTTTTTTTGCTGTATTGATTACCATTATATCCACAGTTTTACTGCAAATACCATGGTAAACTATGGTTAGTGTAGCAAACCAAACAATTTGTGGTTGCCATAGTTTAACTATAATAACCATTCGTTTTGTTTGTTTGTTTTGTAGTAAAAGCGCAGTTAATTTCCGTAAGAGGTGAGTTAAACTGTGACGTGTAGTTTTTCGTGAACTTCTTGTTATTCTGGGATATTGGTGGGATTGGTGCGCTTTTGGCTCGTAATGGCTTAATGTTCCTGCGTTCCCTCGCCACGGCTCATTGTTATATAAGCTCTCTCATGTTATGCGCATTCTCATTATACACCGTGAGTTTGTGTGTAATCCCCTGAGTGTGTCCGTGTGTGTGTGTGTTGTCTGGAGCAGATTGCGCGCGGCATGTGGCGGATGTAGCGGGGCTCAATGCGGCGGAGGTTCAACAAAGCCTCTCCTCCTGCCGCAGCCGCGGCGTGTGTGTGTGTCTGTTTTCGCGTGTGTGTATTAGTCCTCACCGGTCTAACGAGGGGCAAAATGTACGGGGTGTCCCCTGGTTCAACCCGGCAGCTGTTTGCCATCCGTCGCTTGTACACATATCCTGCTGTGTCGCTGGACACTCGGCTCTTGCAAAAATCTCTGCAGAAGCGTGTGCGAGTGTGTGTGTCTGTCCACTTCACTGTACTGGATGCAGCTGTGATCTTCTAAGCTCAGACACATTGATTGGCTCATCCTGATCTAGTATTACCAGACAGGCAACATTGATGAGATATAATTTCCATTGGGCTGTCCTCTCCGGCTGTCGCATCTGCCACGACCCCATTTACACCAAACAGCCCAATTTGAATTGACCGATGTAAAAATAGCCGTCCTCTGTACTGTCAAATGAGCTCCAAGAAAGAAAATACTAAATAGATTTGCATTTTCAGTAAGAAATACCAGAGTTTGCAAGATTAAAACGCATTTTAGGCTTTCAGCGTGCTGTTAGACAGCTGTCAGTTAGACTTGACAGATGTCGGAATTTCTGTTTTGCTGCTTGTTATTACAAACTGATGTGTCCTACCATATTATTTTAGCCTAATGTTTTATCTTAATTACGAACACATTGGTTTGTAAAGCAAATAGTTTTACTGTTTGCTGCACTTTGATATTCTTCTGGTTATTTCCCTATAGCGGCTAGTGAACCGGAAGTCTCGCACATTTACAAAAAATGTCTTTCTTCCGCGTTGAAAAATAAGGTCTATGCTTGCACCTGAACTGTTACATTAAGAGGCTTCAATGGTAAAATGTAGTTAAGTTACAAGGCAGTTATTTCTGTTGAATAAATTCTACAATTGACCATTGTTAATGTCTTATTTGAAGGACCAACATGAGGGTGAGTAAATGATGACAGAAACAAATATAAGTTGTGAATTAAGACATTCACAGTCTTCATCATTTCAATCGGCTACAAGCCAAAGAAAGAGCCGTATCATAAATTATTTCATTATACTTCCTTTTCTTTCTCCCCAGACAATAAAGTGACATTATATGAAAGCCATGAACGTCGTTAGTGACAGTGCTGTTGGCGGCTGTTCTTGAATCCGAGACTGAATTACGAGTTACCTGGCAGGTTTCCTGACAGACGGGAGAAAATTGCGAGTGCGTTATCAGCCACACAAAACCAGAGCCGTGATTCATAGACTGCCAATTCATATCAGTGCAATTATAGATGAAGTAAATTGCAGAATGCTATTTTATCAAATTGAATTTCAAATTGAATAAAACCTTGAATAATTAGTTAATAAGTATGAGGAGTATGGGAAATTTCTGTAAAAGGACACTATTGAAACTGTAACGCAAACAAATATTAATGTGTACAGCAACACTATAATACCTCACATTTTCTCTCAAATCTGTTTAATTTTTTCTTTTAGAACGCAAGCAGATTACATGGAGACTTTCTTTCCTAAGTAAAAAAAAGCCTAGTATTCCCAGAGTTTAGAAAAAAAACTCAACTAGCACTGTCACAATACTAGATTTTCACTACACAATTACTGTGGCCATCAGTGCCGATAACCTAGCGGGCAAGTGCACCATTGCACTACGGGCGTCCCAAGTTCGAATCCCTGCTTGAGGACCTTTCCCTATCCCGCCCCCCTCTCTCTGTCCCACTTCACTTCCTGTCTGCTCGCCACTATCGTATCATAATAAAAGGGAAAAACACCAAAAAAAAATGTGCATTCACTTTATAGCTCTACACTCTTACAGCATGTCGACAAAACATTGTCCCACCAAGTTTTACGTGAAACATCTGAGCTAATACGGAGTACAACAAAAATGAGAACAGCAAAGGTTTGTTAGCTATAAACTTGAGTAATAAAATGTCCCTCTGAGCTGTTTGACCAGCATATCATGATGGATAAATTAGGCGAAGGTCTGTAAACAGAAACTCACAGCATTGAAATCCAGCTTGTGTAGGTCAACAAGAATGTAAGGATCAATAGACTGAAGGTCGAAATTGCAGTTTCAATGCAGCTTCAAAGAGCTCTACAGGATCCCAGACGAGGAATAATGATCTTATTTAGTAAAAAAAAATTGGTCATTTTCTAAAAAAAAAAAAAAAATAAATAAATAAATTTACTTTTTAACCACGAATGCTCATCTTGCACTAGCTCCGTGATGCGCGTCTACGATTTTGTGCGTTAAATAATCATGTTTGAAAGGTCACACGTGCTTCATTCTTCATCTGTGTACTCTGGTTCAAAAAGGTAGGGTAGGGCAAGAAACTCGAATCTTATTTTCTCTCTCAACTTCAAAAATGTCCTATTTTGTTGTTTAGCCTTTTTTGGTAAAGGCTGACTTTCTTTGCATGTTCGCTTGGTAAACACTGGGTCAGTACTTCTGCTAGTCGCAAGCTAGTGCAAGACAAGCATTTGTGATCAAAAAGTATATATATATTAGAACAGGGGTGCCCAACCCTGTTCCTGGAAATCTACCTTCCTGCAGAGTTTAGTTCCAGCCGTGATCAAACACACCTGTCTGTGATTATCAAGTGCTTTTTCAGATCCTAATTAGTTGGTTCAGGTGTGCTTGATCAGGGTTAGAGCTGAACTCTGCAGAAAGGTAGATCTCCAGGAACAGGGTTGAGCACCCCGTATTAGAAAATGATCGATCGTTTCGCTAGATAAGACACTTATTCCTTTGCTGGGATCGTGTGAAGTCATTTGAAGCTGCACTGAAACTGCAATTTGGAACTTTAACCCGTTGGATCCCCATTGAAGTCCTCTATATTGATATAGTAGAAATTGCGTACTGTAACTTCACCGTAGCATTGAACATAAAGCTGAATTCTTTTTTTGAGCCGGAAAGAGAATTGATTAGTTCATCTCTCCAGTCTAAGGGTTTGAGTGATTCGTTCATCACGTGATAGCCCCATAAGATGAACGAACGACTCCAAAAACACGAAGACTCGAAACAGGTGAACTAATTCCAGTACAGAAACTAATAGGATGTTGCGCATGCGCGACTGAACGATTCACTTCCAGAGACGACTCGTTTGTCCCAAGTCACATTAAAGATTCGTTCAAAATGAACGAATCATTCAAGAATGACCCGTCACTACTCACTTCAACCCAGCTGTTGGGTAATAGTCGGAATGCAGGCATTTTCATTCAGAGCGCTGCCGATTTAGTGGACTTCTTCGGTTAAATTAAGGTTTGTATACATTTTATTCCATTTGTTAAGTATTTTTTATTCTGTAAATGATTTTATTTTATGCAACGCAACATACAGAAGAGATGTCAGTCAGCTAAATGCATCAGCAATGGACGTTTTACATGATGGAAACACTAACATAAACTAATTTTATTCGTTTATTCACTTCTGATTAAAGGAGAAGTCCACTTCCAGAACAACAATTTATAAATAGTTTACTCACCCCCTTGTCATCCAAGATGTTCATGTCTTTCTGTCTTAAGTCGTAAAGAAATTATGGTTTTTGAGGAAAGCATTTCAGGATTTTTTTATATAATGCACTTCAATTGTGCCGCCGATTTTGAACTTCCACAATGCAGTTTAAATGCAGCTTCAAAGGGCTCTAAACAATCCCAGCCAAGGAAGGGTCTTATCTAGCGAAACAATCTGTCATTTTTTTTTTTGGAAAAATAAAAATTTGTATACTTTTTTAAGCACAAAAGCTCGCATAGCACAGGCTCCGGGATGTGCATCCACGGGTCGTTCTAGAACGATTCATTCATTTTGAATGAGTCTTTAATGTGACTCGTGAAGAACGTCTCGGGGAGTGATTTGTTCAGTCGCGCATGCGCAACATCCTATTAGGTTCTGTACTGGAATTAGTTCACCTGTGTCGAGTCTTCGGGTTTTTCTAGTCGTTCGTTCATTTCAGTCTGTAAAATGATCCGAACTTTCCATCGCTACTACGAATCACTTCTAAGTTTTTTGGAAAATAAAAATGTTTATACTTTTTAAGCACAAAAAGTTTGTGTAGCACAGGTTCTGGCATGCGCGTTCACAACAATACTTACTATTGAATCATGTCGTAAGGTCATGCAGAACGTAGGCAGAACCACAGACCCAGTGTCTTTGTACTCCGGCTAAAAATGGTTGAGTATGGTGAAAAACTTTTCTCCTACAACTTGAGAGGAGGACATCGTTGTAATTTTTTGTTTGTAAACAGCGTTTGCAAACTTACTTGCACTTTCTTAGCCTTTGTGTGTTCGCTTTGTAAACACTGGGTCTGTGGTTCTGCCTACGTTCGGCGTGACCTTTCAACATGATTCAATAGTACGTATTGTCGTGAACGCGCATGCCAGAACCTGTGCTACACAAACTTTTTGTGCTTAAAAAGTATAAACATTTTTATTTTCCAAAAAAATGACCGATCGTTTCGCTAGATAAGACTCTTCTTCCTCGGCTGGGATCATTTAGAGTCTTTTGAAGCTGCATTTAAACTACTTTTTGGAAGTTCAAAATCGGGGGCACAATTGAAGTCTATGAAGAAAAATGCTGAAATGTTTTCCTCAAAAACCATAATTTCTTTACCACTGAAGACAGAAAGACATGAACATCTTGGATGACAAGGGGGTGAGTACATTATTTGTGAACTGTTGTTTTGAAAGTGGAGCTCTCCTTTAATTCGGATTTTATACATCCTCAAAACTGTTTATTGACAGGTTATGAATCAGCCACGTGTTGAGTGAAACGCGAGGCGGCGGTCCGAAGGTAGCAGCCCATCGCCGGCTAAGATTTCAGCGACACGGGAACGAGAATCAGCACTATATCAGATAAAAAGCATAACAGAACCGTTTAATGCACTTAAATTAAAATATTACTTTTAAATGTTATATATTTATATTTCTAAAATACTTATTAAACGAGTTTAAAGGTATGCAAAATTGAAAACTATGCTGCATAATTCAATGTCATATTTTTGTCCATCGGTGTTTTCACTTATTAATAAATGTTTATGTTTTGATTATTACAGTTGCCTCTAGTAATTCTGTGTCTGCTTTTTGAGTTAATATTTGAGTTATATTTGAGTTAATTAAAACAACCCAGCATGTTGGGTCAAAGATTTAACCCAACTGGCTGGGTTAAAATAACCCAATGCTGGTTTTGTTCATATTTGACCCAGCGTTGGGTTACCAAAATAACCCAAATTGTGGGTTGTTAAACCCAGCGTTTTTTGAGTGCGGTTAAATGTCAAAGTAAATGTACTGAGGTGCTACTGCTGTTTGCTTTATAATTTGATTTATTTGGTTTGGAAGCACCAGTTAGTTTTCCATCACAGGGCGGCAACAAGTTTCAAAACCTCTTAAAACAGGAGCAATCCATTAGTGTGTTTTTTTGGATTGGATTAAAATTCTCTGCACTCTTTTTTTAACTCTCTCTCTGTCTCTTTCACACACACACGGCAGCACTCAAACGTTTAGCTTACTAAGGAGTAATCGTTTTCAAATGCGTCTTATCCTTTCTGCCTTCCTGGTTTTCCCCTTCTCCTCCTTCTCTTCATCTTGTTCTTGTGTTGTTCTTTCTCTGCCCTCATCGTTTCGTCGTCTTACTGTCTCCAGCTGCGTCTTTATACCGTCTCTCTCGCTCTGTCAGTTCTTCTCCTCTTCATCTTCTCTATCGGCCTTTATCTTCCCCTCCTCTTTCTTCTTTTTTACTGCTGCGTTTCAATCACCGCTCTCTCTCACTCACTCGCTCTCCTCGTTCGTCTTCGCCGCTGATCTCTCCTTATGTTCTCTCTCTCTGGCGCGAGGGCAATCTGTGACAGTAATGTTTGGAGGCGAGCAGAGAGCATCAGACGGATGAGTTGGGGCGGGGGTGTTACTGCAAAAGCAGCGCATTAGCCCCCTCGTTCGCTCCATCTTTCCATCCTCGGCTGCCCCGGGGTCTGAAGTACACACAACGGTCACAGAGTGACCATGTAGACAGACCTTCATTAAAGGCTAGATGATGGTGTGTTAGGACACACACACACAAATACTGCAATCCACAATTAGGATTTAGGATTTATAGTTAATGACAGTAGTTCACTGAAGTGGATTCAAACGTCTGTCTTCCAAATGAGCATCAGAGTTTACTATAATAGGACAAAAACTTGAACTATTTTTTATTTTTCTCAATCGGATAGTTGATAGTGACAAGAAATGTAAGGAAGACAAAGTAGAATGGAATCAGGATGTTGTAGGCCAAATGTAGATTTCTGAGGTAATCAGGACCAAGGAACTAACTTGAACAAGTTATAAAATCAATCAATCAATCAATTTTTTGAGAAATTTAACATTAATTAAAATTAATATTTATCTTTAATTAAAATTAATTAAAAATAAATATATAAAATATAAATACAAAATCTTTTTGAGCATATATTGTCTGTGTTATTAATATTATTAATAAATATTTATATTATTAATAAATGTTATTTAATATATAATTAAAATTGACATTATATTAATATGAATTAAAATGAATACAAATATTTACGAATAATTAAAAACAAAACAAATAAATCAATCAATTTACGTATGTTTTATTTTATTTGATGTTGACTGGAATTAATTAATTAATTAATTAATTTTCCATAACGTCGTTTTTATATTATTTATATTATTAATTAATGTGTATTTATATTAGCAATAAATATTAATCATTTAATGAATCAATAAAATCAATCAGTCTTTTTGAGCAATTTACTGTTTTTATTATTAACATTATTATTTGTAATATTAGTATTACTGAATATATCATTAAAATGGACTTAACGTTAATATTTATTAAAAATACAAATATAAATAAATTATAAATAAAATACAAATATAAAATAAACTATGAATAATTAAAAACAAATAAATAAATGTATTTATCTTTTGCTTTATTTGATGTTGTTTTATTCATTTAATTATTTATTTATTCCACAGCCTTGTTGTTTATACTATGTATAATATGTATTTATATTAACAATAAATATTTATTAAATATTAGTAGTAGTATTAAATTAAAAGTAATTAAAATTAATTAATAACATACCTAAAATATATATAAAAATAAGTATTTTTGAGCCATTTATTGTTTATACTATTAACATTATTGATAAACATTTATACTACTAATAAATATTATTGAATCTACAATTAAAAGAAACTTTAATATTAATTAAAATGCAAATATATATATGAACAATTAAATAATTAAATAAATATGATTAATAAATATGATTCAATATTAGTAGCAGCAGCAGTATTAAATAAATTAAAATTAATTAAAAAGAAACATATAAACAAATAAATCTTTTTGAGCATTTGTTTATGTAAATTAATATTATTAATAAATATTTATATTATTTATTTATTTATTGACTTACTTATTTTCCGTAGCAGTTTATATTATTTATATTATTAATTAATGTGTATTTATATTATGAATAAATATTATTAAATATTAGTAGAAGTAGTAGTAGTAGTACTAATTAAATTAAAATGAATTAAAAATAAATAAATACATCTTTTTTTATCTTTTTGAGTCGTTTATTGTTTATTTCGATATAATATTATTCATAAATATTATTGAATATATAAGTAAAATGGACTTTAATATGAATTAAAAATAAATGCAAACATTAACGAATAATTAAGTAAAAACAAACAAATAAATTAATGTTTTTTGTTTGCTTTATTGGATGTCTGGAATTTATTTATTTATTTGTTTGTTTGTTTATTAATTTACGCCAATAAATAAAAATAAACACATTTAATTTGACTTTATTAGGCTGATAATTTTTAAGGAGAGAGCGATAAAATGGGATCAGGATGAGTCGCAAGCCAGAATCGAACCTGAATCTCTAATATGTACAGTAGTTTTGTATATTAAGTTAAACATTTTTTTGTTTGTTTTAAGTGCTCATAAGCGTTTTTTTTTATTGAATAGATACCAGAAAGATTTTACATAAAGATTGATGAATGACAAGATTTAGACGTGTCGAAGGGCAGATCTGAATCAGCTTCTTCTGAATTCGCATCATGGCTCAACATATTAAAACAAAGGCCACAACCTGAACATGTTTTTAAAATAACTCTGGGGGCGTTTTGCTTTGCTGAATAGATAGCAGAGAAAACGATGACAAGACCTTCAGCATTGCTCAAAATATCAGAAGTGTGTGCGCCAACCACTGAACCACGGCACCGAACAAAGCTTTTAACACTTGAACATCGTCCAATTCACCGTCTCTGTTGTTTTTGTTAGCCAGGAGGCTAACGCACCATTGCAAATGAGCTCTGAAAACTATTTCATGCCCATCAACAAATAAATCATTCACCAAAGAGTGACGAGAAGAACACGCAGTCCTGTCTAGTCGTCAGAGAGCACAGACAGAAAAATGTGGTGAACTATAAATGCAAAAAAAATAAAGAGGAAGGCTGTTGAAACAAGTCTTGGTGTACATGGCAGGTCTAGCCGGCTAAATATAGTCTTCTGGGTTATCTGCTTTCAGCAAGCACGGAATCGTTGTTCCCTCTCATTATTTACATGTCTGTGCTTGTGATCTTCGTTTCTCTCTTTCCATGTCTTTTCTCTCTTCATTCCATCCTCCTCTCCTTCTGGCTCTCGCATATCGCCCTTCTTTCTCCCTCTCACTTTTTCATCTCCCCCAACCCCTATCGCAATCCCGCTGATGTGTCCTCAGGTTAACCAAACACCCTGTAACATGAAATCAAACGCAATCTCTCTTTTTAAACACAGACGGGCTTTTATGCTGTATTTACTGGAGCGTACGGCAGATCTGACGATACGAGGGTTGAACGAGCTCACCATGATATAGTGGCGCTGCATCTCCGTCTTCTCGCTGGCCAACTTCTCACACTCTAGTTTGAGGCTGTGAAAAGACGGTAGAAAAACATGAATGAAAAGCACAGTAAAAAAAACATGAATTGAATTTTGATGCTAATTTAATACTATCGACTCGTCAATATATCAAAAATCGAGTCAAATAAGTCTGATTCGCTTAGGCGAATAAGAATGAATCAGTTAAATAAATGAAACAGGACAAACCAATTTACTCACAAGAATCAAAACAGCTGGATTCACTTGAATCAGAACGACCCAACTCAACTTAAAAATATCAGAACAAAGAATACGCTTCGATGAATCAGAATGATCCAACTCTTAAATGAATCAGAACAAACAATACGGATTTTTAATAAATAAATAAATAAATAAATTTAATTTAATGAATCAGAAACCAATTTACTTACAGAAACCAAGACAATCTGATTCACTTAAATGAATCAGAATGATCAAACTCACTTAAAGGAATTAACTAATTAACTTCAAAGAATCAGATCAGAACAAATGATACACTTAAATGAATCAGAATGATCCAGCTCTTACATGAATCAGAACAAACAGATACACTTCAATGAATAAGCATAAATAAATTCAATTTAATAAATCAGAACAAAGTAATTCACTTACAGAAACCAAGACAATCTGATTCACTTAAATGAATCAAAATGATCAAACTCACTTAAAGGAATGAACTAATTAACTTAAAAGAACCAGATCAGAACAAATGACACACTTAAATTAATCAAAATGATTCAACTCACCTAAATGAATCAGAACAAAGAATACACTTAAATGAATCAGAATGATCCAACTCTCTTAAATGAATCAGAAAAAACGGATACACTTCAGTGAATAAGAATAAATAAACTCAATTTAACGAATCAGAATGATCCAAATCAGAACAAATGATGCACTTAAATTAATCAATCAAATTAAATAAAACAAGGCAACCACTTTACTTACACAAATCAAAATGGCTTGATTCATTTAAATTAATAAAAATGATCCAAATAAATGAAAAAAGAAAAAAACAATACACTTCAGTGATTCAGAATGATCCATCTCACTTAAATGAATCAGAACAAACGGATCCACTTCAATGAATATGAATAGATTTTGATAACAACAGCAGTCCTACAGGGTCGTGGTAACCCTCTTTCTGCAAAACGCCCTTACAAGATTTAACCCTAACTCTTGGTAGCCACAAATTCACTTCCCAATCTCAGGAATGAATCATTAAGCTATGAGTATTGCACAGAAACTGTACAAGAAATACAAAATGATAAAACTTCTATTCATTCCCAGCACATTGACTTCTACTTTATTAATAATTGCAGAACACATATTTCCCACATAAACCACAAACTATAATGCATGATAATGCAGAATGTTCACTGTAATTAATTATAAGTAACTAATAGACTTAATTGGATCAGATCATGAATCATACAACGATTGTTGAGCATTGAATCGTATCAGCCAGCACTTCATTTCACAGTGAATCAAAAACATACTGCTTGACCAGCGTACTGTAGTGTAATTGCCAAAAATATGACTATTCTTGGTTGGTTTTTTAGTGAATCAAAAAAATCATATAGTGCAACCAATATATCTGGAATTTAGACTGATTCTTAAGAGTCGACTCTTAAGAGCTGGTTCTTTTAAGTGAATCAAAAGCACAAGTGACCCTGTGTCCAACCATGCCTAATGCTTTACTATACAGAAGGTGAAAAACAACATGCGAAAGAAGGCAAAAAGTACCCGGATGACCGGTTATTATTGGCGAGATTCTGAAGTGTGGATCCAATAGACATTATTAGGCCATAGGAGAAGAGTTGCGAATGAGAAATATATGAAATAAATGAAAAAAGAAAAAAACAATACACTTCAGTGATTCAGAATGATCCATCTCACTTAAATGAATCAGAACAAACGGATCCACTTCAATGAATATGAATACATCAAAATTAATGAATCAGAACAAAGTAATTCACTTACAGAAACCAAGACAATCTGATTCACTTAAATGAATCAGAATGATCAAACTTACTTAAAGGAATCAGAATAAAATAAATCACTTAAAAGAATAAGAATGATCCAAATAATAATAATAAAAAAAAAATAAAATACACTTCAATGAAACAATTAAATGAAAGGACAAACCAATTTACTTTTTTAAAGAAATCAAAACCGTTTGATTCACTTAAATGAATCAGAATGAATCAACTAATTTAGAATGAATAAATTAAATTTAATGAATCCGAACAAACTAATTCCTTTACAGAAATTAAGACAACCTGATTCACTTAAATGAATCAGAATGATCAAAATGTATGTGTATTGTTTTATCTTAAATGCACCTTGGGGGTCTGTTGTGCTACACAATGATGATAAAGTACTTGACTTGACTTTGAATATCACTTAAATGATTATCCAAATAAGCTAATTCACTTAAAAGAATCAGAATGTTCTAACCTACTTAATGGAATCAGAAAAAACAGTTCACTTAAAATGAATCAGAACAAACCTACACGTCAATAAATAAGAATAAATCAATTAAATTAAATGAATAAGAACAAACTAATTCACTTACAAGAACAGAAAGAAAATTATTTACTTGAATGAATCAGAATGGCCCAACTCACTTAAAGGAATCAGAATAATCGAACAATCAAAACCAACCAATTCATTTTTAAATGAACGAAAATGAATCAATTCACTTAAATAAATCAGAAGAAACCAATTCACTTACAGAAATCTAAAGCTCAATGGAACTTGCAACCATAGTTAGTCAAAGATGCTTTTGGGAAACACAACCCTGATTTACTCACATGAATCAGAATGATTCAATTCACTTAAAAGAATCAGAACAAACCAATTCACTTAAATGAACAAGAATGAATCAATTCAACTAGATGAATCCGAACATACCAATTCAAGTAAAGGAATCTGAAAAACTGATTCACTCAATTGAATCAGCATAAATTAAATCAGTTAAAGGAATCAGCACAAAACAAATCACTTAAATGAGTCTTAAACTCATAAACTTCTCCAATGCTATTTAAAGCATAACAGGACAGTTCAGCAGAGCTTATATGATTATTATTTCAGTTTGCAAAGCAGCTTGTTCTTTGAAAAGCTACACTGAATATGTGGTTATTAGCATCACCACTTGTAGTCAGTTCTCACTAATTCTGGTAATTCTGAATGCAAATTTCAGTGGATACCATGAAAACGTTGATGTCACACTGCTGTATAATACACTGTATAATACAGCAACATTAATTCAATACACATCCAGTAAGATATTAGCCTGTAGGAAGAGACTCATAAATAATCAAAAGCCTTTCACATACTGGGAGTAAATCAGCTCATATGATCTGACCTGTGGTACTGAGCCTGAAGGAACTGGAACTCCTCTTTAATGCGGTCCAGAGTCTCCAGCACCGTGAACTTGAATGACTGTCCAGGCTGCAGAGGTACCTGAGGAGAGAAAAAGAAAGAGATGGCTTATTAATCAGTAAACAGACATCGCTCTGTGCTAGAAGATTGGACTGGTTAAATTAATGTACCGAAAGTGACTCATTGAAATAAAATTGAAAAAGTGCTCCCACCGCATTATCTTTGACCTTGGCCTAACTACAAACGCTACATGCATTTTTGGTGAGGGAGGAGAGAAAATTTGATAACAACAGCAGTCCTACAGGGTCGTGGTAACCCTCTTTCTGCAAAACGCCCTTACAAGATTTAACCCTAACTCTTGGTAGCCACAAATTCACTTCCCAATCTCAGGAATGAATCATTAAGCTATGAGTATTGCACAGAAACTGTACAAGAAATACAAAATGATAAAACTTCTATTCATTCCCAGCACATTGACTTCTACTTTATTAATAATTGCAGAACACATATTTCCCACATAAACCACAAACTATAATGCATGATAATGCAGAATGTTCACTGTAATTAATTATAAGTAACTAATAGACTTAATTGGATCAGATCATGAATCATACAACGATTGTTGAGCATTGAATCGTATCAGCCAGCGCTTCATTTCACAGTGAATCAAAAACATACTGCTTGACCAGTGTACTGTAGTGTAATTGCCAAAAATATGACTATTCTTGGTTGGTTTTTTAGTGAATCAAAAAAATCATATAGTGCAACCAATATATCTGGAATTTAGACTGATTCTTAAGAGTCGACTCTTAAGAGCTGGTTCTTTTAAGTGAATCAAAAGCACAAGTGACCCTGTGTCCAACCATGCCTAATGCTTTACTATACAGAAGGTGAAAAACAACATGCGAAAGAAGGCAAAAAGTACCCGGATGACCGGTTATTATTGGCGAGATTCTGAAGTGTGGATCCAATAGACATTATTAGGCCATAGGAGAAGAGTTGCGAATGGCTAAGAGAGTCACGTGACAGTACCTATGTAAGGAATAACTGACGACGGGCCGTTGAATTTTTTAATTATTCGGTATTGTGAGTAGGATTAATTTCTTACACATCTCATCCAACACCTCCGTTGCTAATTCCAACGACATTTTAGACTTAGTAACGATGCTTGAGCTGTTAACAGCAGACTAATGCAGATCATAATTACGTTTAGACAGACAGACGGAAAGAGAGAGAGAGAGGGGAGAAATAGAGTATGTGTTTTACGTACACAGTAAAACGCAATTTTGTGACAAAACCATGGAAATAACCTCTTGTATTTTTAATCCTATTACTTACTGTATTTATTTATTTGGCCAGTGTGATTGTGGGTTTTGTTTTAGACTGTAAGGACCTTTGAAATAACTGAAATCATGTGGCGAAGTGATATAGACATGTAATGCGGTCAAGAGCTGCCTGGAACTACGTTCGCCGTGCGTTTTTTTCTGAAAATAATGCATACCTTCAGAATGTTTGTCAGCCAATCAGATTCAAGCATTCAAGGGCCCCATAGTATATGTTTACATAACCCGGTTTTTATGCGCATTTTGAAGCATCGCATCAGAAACGAGTGATGGAAATGCCTGATTAAAAAAAACGAATCCCTTAATTTGCAAAAACTTGAGGTGTTTTTTGAGTTGCGTGAAAAAGAGTTAATGCGAAAAATGGGAGATTGAAACACACTTGCTGAATAAATTCTGATGTAGCGAACATTAACACATGCATCGTGGAACTCTCTTGAATGCTCATCGAAGACTGAGACGGAAGAGAAGAAATCGCTGAATGAAGTCGTTATTTTCGTAGCTTCATAACATTACGGTTGACCCACTGATGTCACATGGACATCAGTTAATGATATCCTTACTACCTTTCTGGGTCTTGAACATGTCAGTTGCATATCTATGCAAGGTCAGAAAGCTCTTGGATTTCATCGAAAATATTTTAATTTAAGTCCAGAAGATTAACGAAGATCTTACGGGTTTGGAACGACATAAGAGTGAGTAATTAATGACCGAATTTTCATTTTGGGGTGAACTATGCCTTTAAAACCTCACTTTCCGGTTTTTCGCATTTGTTTTGTTTGTTTTTGACGAACTT
Source organism: Labeo rohita (assembly GCF_022985175.1). Classification (NCBI taxonomy): domain Eukaryota; kingdom Metazoa; phylum Chordata; class Actinopteri; order Cypriniformes; family Cyprinidae; genus Labeo; species Labeo rohita. Next base: position 28,088,714 of record NC_066890.1, on the reverse strand, counting down.
TGAAAAGATTCGCTTCACATCTGGATGAAAACCCAGCTAGTGACAACATGACAGATGTAGGACATCCAAATTTTATTTAAATTACTGTATAAACAGTTAGAAAGTTTGTTCTTGTTCAAAAGTAGAGTGGTCAGTGGAGATAGCCTTGTGGTTAGTGCATCTACATACAGCGCAACTGTGCTCATGGTGACCCAAGTTTGATTCAAGGTCCTTTGCCAATTCCATTTGAATATCCATGGAACCTTTCAAATGCAAAAAAAAGTTTTTTTAAAAAAACTTTTTAAAATGTTCTTCAAAATGGTTATTTTAGGAACTGTTCACTGAAAGGTTCTTTGAGGAACCAAAAATGGTCCTTCTATGGCATCACTGCAAAAACACCCTTTTGGAACCTTCATTTTTAAGAGTGTACTTACTATACAATTTTGAAAATGACTGAAGAGTTTCATCTGATTTGTGAATGAATGATTCTTCTAAGTGGTTCTTTTCAGTGAATCAAAAAGACTAATGAATCAGAGAAGAGTGTGGTTCTCTCAATTCTGTTTACGTATTTTACCATGTTTAATCCACATCTGAAAACATGCTAATTTCCTACGGGCCCATTTAATAGCACCTACGTGCTCTAATCTGATCCAACTGTATTCGTATCAACCTCTCCTCCTCCTCATTAAGACCCGAGTCCTTTCCTTTGCTATTTTTAAACACATTTCCCATTCTGTCAGCTGCTTCCTAAAATGGCCGCCTTTGTCCTGCGCTCCTCCGAGCTTCCAGTTTTCTCTCTGAAGCTCGGTGTCCGGCGAGCTGCTGAAGATTGGCGGTTTCAGTAGGAGCTTAATTAGTCTAGACAAGCGAAATTCAATTAAATTTCAATTAGGCTAACGGTGGAGGTCAGACACTCTGTGAGCTTTCGAGTAATTAAGCTGCAGGCGCACAGCTGACTGGATGAGTTCTGTACACACACCACCGTGTTTGTGTGGGGATAGAGGGGGGCAGTCATCATGTCCCTACTGACCCTCATTCATTCAAAAACGTGTGTGTGTGTGTGTGTGTGTGTACTTGTTTTTGCTACATTGTGGGGACCAAATGTCCCCACAAGAATAGTAAAACCTGAAATTTTTGACATTGTGGGACCAGCCTGCGGTCCCCATGGGTGCAAAAGCTTATAAATCATACAGAATGAGATTTTTTGAGAAAGTAAAAATGCAGAAAGTTTTCTGTAAGGGTTAGGTTTAGGGGTAGGGTTAGGGTAAGGGGATAGAAAATACAGTGTGGACAGTATACAAACCATTGCGCCTATGGAGAGTCCCCACAAAGATAATAAACCAGACTGTGTGTGTCTGTGTACAGTAACTGTCCTGAAAGCAACACAAACCACACAGGGCCAGAACTCAGAGGATCATACGAGATTCTCACAACAACACAAAAATATACAACCAGGAAACATCTCATAAAAATATAATGTAGCCACAGAAGAATTCCATGATTATCATTAGATTTTTACATTTTCTAAAGAAAATGTGCAGTTTTTGTTAAGGGTGATGTTGAAGGTGGTTTCTGGGGTGTTGCTATGCAGTTACTCAGATGTTGTGGGTAGTTTCTAGGGTGTTTTTTATGCGGTTACTGGGTTGTTGTGTGTGCTTTCCAGATCATTTGTTATGCAGTTATGACAAGGTGTTCTGGGCGGTTAAAAGGGAGTTAACTACCATTTCTAGGGTGTTGCTATGCAGTTGCTCAGCCATTGTGAGTGGTTTCCAGGGTGTTGCTCTGCAATTACTTGGTTGTTGTGAGCTGTTTCAAGATCAATTGTTATGTAGTTGAAATACGGTGTTCTGAGTGGTTAACAGGGTGTTGCTAAGCAGTTCCTTAGATGTTATGGGTGGTTTCTAGGGTGTTGCTATGCAGTTGCTCAGCTGTTGTGGGTGTTTTCAGGGTGTTGGCATGCGATTACTAGGTGGTTTTATGTGGTTTCCAGGTCATTTGTTATGCAGTTATGACAGGGTGTTCTAGACCGTTAACAGGGTGTTGCTATGCGGTTCCTTAGCTGTTGCGGGTAGTTTCCAGGGTGTTGCTTTGCAATTACTAGGTTGTTGTGAGTTGTTTCAAGATCAGTTGTTATGTAGTTAAAATAGGGTGTTGTGAGATGTTAACAGGGTGTTCCTCAGGTTAAAAGGGAGTTGACTACCATTTCTAGGGTGTTGCTATGCAGTTGCTCAGACATTGTGAGTGGTTTCCAGGGTGTTGCTTTGAAATTACTGGGTTGTTGAGAGTTGTTTCAAGGTCACTTGTTAGGTAGTTATGATAGGGTGCTCTGGGTGGTTAACAGGGTGTTGCTATGCGGTTCCTCAGATGTTATGGGTGGTTTCCAGGGTGTGCTTTGTAATTACTAGGTTGTTTTATGTGGTTTCCAGGTCATCTGTTATGCAGTTATGATAGGGTGTTCTGGACCGTTTCCAGGGTGTTGCTATGCAATTACTAAGTTATTGTTAGTGCTTTCCGGGTCACTTGTTTTGCAGTTATGATAGGGTGTTCTGGGTTGTTAACAGGGTGTTGCTATGCAGTTCCTCAGTAATTGTGGGTGGCTTCCAGGGTGTTGCTATGCAATTGTTGGGTTGTTTTGTGAGGCCTCCAGGTCATTTGCTATGCAGTCATCAGGATGTTGCTATATAGCTGATAGGGTGTTTGGGGTGGTTAACAGGATGTCGACTACTGTTTCTAGAATGTTGCTATGCAATATTTCTCAGACATTAAGGGTGGTTTCTGTGGTGTTGCTATGCAGTTCCTCAGTAATTGTGGGTGGCTTCCAGGGTGTTGCTATGCAATTGTTAGGTTGTTTTGTGAGGCTTCCAGGTCATTTGCTATGCAGTCATCAGGATGTTGCTATATAGCTGATAGGGTGTTCTGGGTGGTTAACCAGGTGACTACTATTTCTAGGGTGTTGCTATGCAGTTAAGAAGCTTCAACAAGCTGCAAATTTTGAGCTATCATTCATGTCTACAGCACAAATTGTGCAGGATGGGTTTTGATGTTAGGCATAAGCAAAAGTAATTAACAATCAAAGTAATCAAGTGATAAAGCATCTTGCTATAGTTGAATTTTGAAAAAAAAAATGTGTTTGGCTGTATTAAAATGAAGAGCTCTGCAACAAACAGCGCAAACATACGTGTAAAACTCACATATGCAAATAAACAAGGAGGAAACCTGGGTAGAAGCGTCTGTTTAGACACAACAGTGCGTCTCAGACAGAAGGAGGGGGAATCCTGAAATCCAAAACTGATCCAGTTAATCTGGACAGAGGGGGACGTGGCAGACAGCGAGCCATGTGGGACAGCGGCTAGTCAATCACAATTTAGACGAGCTGCAGCAGGCTAGCCTAGAATTACTGGAGATTATCTTCTGAGGGAGGTCAAAGGGGGAGAGAGAGACGAGCAGATCCCATAACAATGGTGGGAAATGAAATCTCTCCCAATCGCCCACTCTGATCATCTCATATATCACGGCTGGAGTTGCTATTTTGGACACAGTGACTTAAATCGGCTTGAAGAAGGAGAGAGAGACGCATCGAAAGAGGAGCGCCGACAGCTACCGAGACGTCTACGGAGCTGTTTTCCGCTCGCATCCTCGCAGACAGGCTGGGATAGAGACATCTATGAAATAATCATCCGCTGGTGAAATATTTAGTGCAAAAAGGCGCACGAATAGATGAGGATCACCAGAGAGTGGGAGGAAGAGAAGTGTCAGTGTGATCTCGGGGGGGATCTGGGCAAATGTGTGAGTGTGTGTGTGATCTCGCTTTCTAAAAAACCCAAGCTTTCCTTCCTGCCCAGTCCTGCAAGACCTTGTCTCCACAAACTCTTGGAATTCCCAGGATAAAATCATGATAAGATGCTTGAGATTAGCAGGTACACCTTGAAATGGGTGTCACACCCTCATTAAACGATCTGAGAGAAAGTCTTTCCACTTTTGCCAATCATTTCTGAGGCTTTTACTCAATCTTAAACCCCACTGAATGCTGGGACGTCGGGTGGCTGCTTGGACTATCTTGGCGACTTACTGACAAAGCGGCTCTGGAGTAGCTCGCTTTGTGAGGCCGAGCAAAAGCCATTGCCGTCCAATACTGGATTAGGAACCGTGGATTGGCAGGCAGAGAAAACAGCTTTTATACTTCAGAGAGTAAATCAGGAATGGTTTGAGCCTAAAGGAAGAAAGAATGAAGGTCTTCATATGTGTTTGATAGAGTGATAATAAAACAGTGTGAAGATATGAAACCCGCAACCAAGTTTAACATCCAAATGTGGCCAGAATAAAAAGATTTATTAAAACAATACGGCTGTGAATAAAAATGAGCAAAGGAGAGCACACCAGCTCAAACTATCAGCTCATTAAAAGAGCATATGTGAATTCTGTGGCCAGAAATTTGGCTACAATTTTCGCTTGGCCACCACATCAGTGCAACAGAAGCTGGCATTCACTCTCACACACACACATACACGCAATAACACACTATAAAACATGTATGAATATGGTACAATTCTTGCTTTGTATAAAAAAAAAAAGACAGAGAATCAAGTCTTTGCCATTAATTAAAAATCAAAGCAGCTATAATCATTTATGATCAAGGGTTGGAAAGCAAGCCACATTTAAAGTCACGAAGTGAATGCTTTCATGACTTTTAGTTCTGCTAAGAACTATGCATTTTTCAACTAATGCATTTTTTTAGTCAATTGAACACACTGTGACCAGCATAGTTAAATTCTCAAACAATGAATATCATGAGCTGATTCTTTATAAGGAATTACAAGGCAAAATGTGACCAATGTAGTCTGATTCTTGAACAAATAACTCTTACTAATTATTTTTAGTGAATCAAAACAATTCAGCGCAACAGTAGTCCAATTACCAAATGCATGACTTTTACAAACTAGCTCTTTTTACTGAATTAAAATGATTATTGTTTTCCAGGCCCTTAATGATTCTTATGAGCTGGTTTGTTTTAGTAAATCTACTCCAGTTTCCTAACATATAAATCTGAATTTAAGTTGATCCATAGTAATGAATTAAAACATGCAGGGCAAGCAGTGTAGTCTGATTCCCAAACAAGTGGTGGCAATTCTTTTCGGTGAATCTAAATAAGCATAAGGAGTTTCCTGTTATATTCCGATTCCTAAACATTAGCTGCATTTCCATTACCTTTCAAATTGTAAATTAAAAAATACACCCAGAGAACAGACTTCGAAAAACTCACAAAAATCGCAAAAACGTTTTTTAACGCTCACATGAGGTGGTTTTTCAGGCAACTCAAAAAAAGGAATATTTAACAAAACTGCAATGGAAACAGTTTTTCACATTTACAGGTCACCTGATCATGATGGATGACCAACATCCTTCACCATGACTTATCATGAGAGGAAAAAATGCTGTTTTATTCGCATAACATTGGTTAATGGAAACGGAGTCATTTCACAATAGTTTTTTCATAAAGTTATTTTCATGGGCTTTTTATGCCTTTTATTGAGATAGGACAGTTAAAGGGTTAGTTCACCCAAAAATTAAAGTCTGTCATTAATCACTCATGTTTCATCTTCAGAACACTAATTAAGATATTTTTGATGAAATCCGAGTGGTCTCTGACCCTCCCATAGACAGCAAGGGTACTACCACGTTCAAGGCGTTGATTGGCAAAGTAGTCCATGTGACATCAGTGGTTCAATTGCAATTTTACGAAGCTATGAGAACTCTTTGTGCACAAAAAAAAAAAAAAAAATACAGACTTTATTCCACATTTTCATCTCTACTGTTCACGAGAGTACCCTGATGCATCCGTGTGGTGGTGCTGACACAGACCAACAGATTTCAATAGCTTTCATACAGTGTGCATCTTTCTCTGCGTGTAAACAAGGCATGGAGAATGTTTTCCACATCATAACGCTGGATCTGGGTCAACGCCATATGGATGCATCGTGGTAACACTCTCGTGAATGCACATTCACAAGTGACGCAGTAGTACAGATGAAAATGTGGAATAAAGTCAACATTTTTGTCTTCTTTGCGCACAAAAAGTATTCTTGTAGCTTCGTAAAATTACAGTTGAACCACTGATGTCACATGGACTGTTTTGCTGATCATCTGAGCCTTGAACGTGGTAGTACCCTTGCTGTCTATGGGAGGGTCAGAGACCTCTTGGATTTCATCAAAAATATCTTAAATTGTGTTCCTGAAGGTCTCACGGATTTGGAAAGACATGAGGGTGAGTAATTAATGACAATTTTCATTTTTGGGTGAACTATCCCTTTAAAGAGATGACAGGAAAGTACTGGGTGGGGAGATGGGAGTGGGATCGACAAAGGACCTTGAGATGGGAATTGAACTTGGGCAGTCATGAGCATAGTTATGTTGTATGTCGGCAAACTAACCACGAGCCTATTGGCACCGATTCACAATAGTTTTTTTAAATCACCATTTCTAAAATGGATATGCAGCTAATGAATGGTATGCAGTGGTTCTTTTTAGTAAATCACAAACTTATAAGTGTAGTCCGATTCCCAAATGAATGAATCTTCTGAGCCAGTTCTTTTTATAAACACTTAAATGAATGAGTAGCTACTTATCCTGACCCATTTACTGAACAACGTTCTTCAAAATTGAACCAAGGACTGATACTTTGTCACGTCAAATGGTAAAAAGTCATTAAAGGTCAAGATAAACACATTTTTGCAAGAATTCAATAAATACGAAATGGAATACGTGTCTGAGTTATTACATTCGGTTGAAAACTCCCGAGGGCAGTAAATGCAGTAAGAACTTCTTTCTTCCAAATATTTTTTCCTCAAAAGTGCTTACTAAAGGAGCTGCTAATGGAAAAGGAATGGTTATAAGGAATCAGAATACATTCTTCATAATTATAGTCCCTAGAAATCATCTAAAAATGAGCTAGTAATGAAAAACCCTTAAACTACATTTAACACAAATTTCCAGCATTCAAGTAACTAGCCTGTCTGCACCATATTTTAATACAAATATAGCAAACAGAATTTTCTCTACATGCCATCTTCACTATTAGATCACAAGTTCAGTATGCATATAAATGTTCACATCCTGGCACAACACACACCAGCACCTGCCTACAAAACATCCATAAATCCACACAGTGTAAACACAGGTACTATTAGCGATAGTGCAAACACACCGATGCCTCATGTGCTACGTGCACTAACACTCATATTACGGCCTCTTATTTGTATCAGGTTCTCAAACTTCTCATCATGTCCAACATATCCTCCGACCTCCAACGGAGAGAGTTCACGTTTCTCACACCTCGCATATGACATCTATGGACTTCTCACCCTTAAAAGATAACTGAATACCAGCATCACCATCTAAACTCTCCATCTTGAGGTTTAAAAACAAAGTTTTAAGTGCATTTGATCAACCTTGGAAGTTTGTGTTCTGTAACAGTCGGAAACCGAAGGTGTGGCTGCAGCGGATTATGAGCTTTCCCTGCCTGGCTTTTTTTTATTGTTATTGTTTTTGGCTCAGAAGCACGGAGCGCTGTAACCCTTCTCTCATTCCACCTTCCAATCCCCCTGCTTCAGATAACACTAACCACAAAAATCCAGTGGAACCAATTACCAGTCCTCCCGATGCAGTTTGCCTTGCAAATCAGGCCTTAACCCTTTCAGCAGGCAGGTATGTGCAGACTCATTTCACACCAGCAGGCTCCATCTGATTTGCACTGGATGATGTTTAATGGTCAAACTAAACTACTGATGGACTGGTAAAACACTGACTGAAGCATGCTGAGACAGATTTACACTGCTTGAAGAAAATGTAAAGCTAGGGTGGTTCTATGTTGTTTCTATAGGTTCCAAATAAGGGGGGGGGGGGGGGGTTCTGAAGTGATGCCATAGAAGAACCATTTGTGCAATAAAAAGGTTCTATGAATGGTAAAGGTTCTTCATGGAACCATAGATGCAAACAAAGAGTAAGTATAAGTATGAGCAAACGTAACAGTGATGCTTGGCTTAACTATATCCGCTAATAAACGCTGTTCTAACCATGTGTTTTCTGAGAACAGAATTCTCACGAACATGGAGATTCTTAAAAAGTTACAGAACAAGAAAAGGTGTGAGCACAAAAGCCAATGTTTATGCTTCGCTACACACAGAGACCTTTCTCACACCTTTTTACTGGTGCAGGTCATGTTTCACAGGCCATGAGGGTAAAAATAAACCCTGGCTGCAGATTTCACTGGCCCTTTGGAGTTCGTTCACTGTTTTGTTATAAATTACATTTCGATCACTCTGGCTGGGAACCTCAGGACATGACTGTATTGACAGTAATATTATTTTTTTTTAAATTAAAAAGTTGAATAATAAGAATTTGTATCATGTTGGTGTTTACCACAGAAATACATTTTTAAAAATCCATTGACAGTAACGCACTTACGGGTGAATCTTTACTTAGGAAATGTAATAATTCACCACCTCATTGAAAGAAAAAAAAAATGTCATGCAAAAACTGTCCTGAAACTATCTCTTTTGTTATGCAAAATATAACTAAAGTCTATGCTCATATCTTAGTTTCTAAAAAATAATAATAATCAGCTGACTCAAATGCTAAAATTTTCTTTATGCAAAACCTAATTATACTTGATTTTTTGGTCAAATAGGACACATTCTGGACATTTCACGATCGTAAGGCTGAATCTCACACAAACATCTTTCATTCTTTAATCTGATGGCCTCTTTGCTGAGGTCTAAAAAAGTGAGGGAGAAGGTTAAATTTACTTTTTTAATCTAAGAGGACGAAAAAGCATATTAAAACCATAAGGAAACAAATATATAAATGTGACCTTGGACCACAAAAAAAACAGTCATAAGTTGCACGGGTATATTTGTAGCAACAGCCAACAATACATTGAATGGGTGAAAATTATTGTCAAAAATCATTAAGATATTATGTAAAGATCATGTTTCATGAATATAGTTTATAAATTTTCTTCCGTACATATATGAAAACTTAATTCGTGATTATTAATATGCATTGCTAATAACTTCATTTGGACAACTTTTAAGACGATTTTCTCAATATTTAGATTTTTTTTGCACCCTCAGATTCCAGATTTTCAAATAGTTGTATCTCTGCCAAATATTGTCTTATCCTAACAAAACATACATCAGTGAAAAAGCTTATTTATTTAGCTTAAGATGATCCAAAAAAATGTACCCTTATGACTGGTTTTGTGGTCTAGGGTCACAAATATCATAAAAAAAAGTCACAATGCAAAAGTAGTTTATTTATAAAAAATGTTTTCTTCAGATTTTAAGGTGAAGTCTCATTCTGCATCATTCTTGATAGTTTTTGTGAAAAGAGTGGAAGTCTATGGGGCGAGTGCACAACATGCACACTAAATCAGTCTCAAGGGACCTTTCATTCATTCATGAACACATCTGATGCCTTTTGCTGTCATATATTACAAGTTTAGGCTTGTACGGCAAACCATACTTAAAGCAGGCTGCAATGTACAGTAGATTCCTCAAATTCTAGAAACATCAATAAACCAAAGATGGGTCACAGATAACAAATAAACTTCCCACAGTGAGCCCTATCCAACCCCACCCACATGCACACACACATATATAACATCTAAACCACTCCAGATTTGCCCAAACGCACTATGACATCTATTAGAGGGGGCGTTGAGAAAGGTTTATTACACAAACTAATTCAGACACACATTGTGTTTGATTCCTCCCACACAACTTTCTATCAGCTGGCTCTTGAGGACACCTGGGTGAAGATGAATATGCGTACGTGCAACTGAAAGTCTGAAGAGACATCTGTCTTACACCCAGTCGCTTCATCTGTCCCGTTTGTCAAGGATGTGGGAGAACGAGCGAGCGTAGCACTTACCGGGTGTCTGCCCTGCGGGTACATGGTCACCGGAGGGATGCCGGCTATCGGTTTGACGGTCAACGCGCTGACCCTCCGTACTCCTGCGTCCCCCCTCCACCAGGGGACAGAGCCCCGAATCGAGCTCGGGAACCCGGCTCTGTCCTTTCCGAGCCGCAGAAGGCTGTCAGTGCATCCGACGAGGGGTCTTCCTAAAACAGATCCCCTTACTCACACTTCCCCCAAGAATTCCCTGACGTCCCACTCCGTTACTGTCCGGCTCTCAGTCCGACAGCTCAGGAGAGCAGGGAATTCCGAAGAATCACGTCCAGCTGTCCCCGGTCCTGTCCTTCTGCAAATGTCCCCAACAAGCTACAAAAACAAACACGTATCTCCATTCGAGTCTTCCAAGCTTGTAACAGTACCTCAAAACTACAGGGCTTCTTTGCTGAGGTCTAAAAAGGCAAGGAGAAGGAGGAACGGGCTTTGTTTTTAATCTAAATCTAGAGAGGAAGAAAAAACACACACAGGAAAGCAGGAAAGAACAGCAGGTCACTGGAAGATCCAGCAGGCTTTTCAGCAGCGAGCCCTAGACTGTAATATATTGTGCCTGTTGGCTTCAACACAAACACGACAGCCTGCTCAAGCTGCACTTAAGGTGGACCAGGCGAGATAGATAGAGGATAGACAGACGGAGAGATAGAGACAGAAATAGACACCAATACATGCGTACAACCAATGATACAGGATTTCTTGTTGCCGTTGCATTGAATACAGACCTACAGGGGAAAAAAAAAACATGAATTAGATATCTTCATTGTCGTTCTTAGAGGGCAGAGACATTTGTTTAATAGTCTGCTTTTATTTTTTTTTTTACTTACCACAGTAATCTCTCATGTTTCTTCCAGATCAGATCTCAAATGTCTCAAAACGTGCTCAGATTTGACAAGTCTGCAATCAAAAGTCACACATTTCAATATGCAGTCAAATATTACTCATTTAATTCTTCAAGACCAAATTATTAAATAGGGTTTGCACTTATGTCATGATTTGGTCAATTACCTAGATGCACGGCCATATTGGCGATACTTGGATGTAAACAACAGCATGGACTGCATGGTTAATGTACTATTGTTGTTCTGCTAATTTATGCTGTCTAAACCACAGAAAAAGCTTGTGGAAACTGCTGAATCATATAAAGAAGGACTTAGTAAGTAGGAAAGGGTGCAAAATTTTGGCAAACTAAAGTTAATAGGTGGTAAAGATACATGCAAGCAGTTTTAATTAAGATATTAGTGTAATATTTCACCTACCCGACTGGAAATGATGAGAACAAACATGAATGTTGTGAAGATTCTTGTCCTGGAAATCCTGGTTCAGTTTGGCCAACCAAAAACGCCTTTTGTACCTCAGTTTTTTGCACTCTTCTCCTTGATTTGTTATAACTTTTGGCAGTCTATAGTACTCCAAATATTTTTTCTGGTCTGACCGATTAGTACAGCCCAAAACATCACAATAATCGACCATTTTCAGCAGCAATAATCAGAAAAATATGCTAGTTTAGTTCGGTTCAGTAGCATTGTTTACGTTCAGTGCCGCCAATATGACCAATTGATGATGCATCATGAAAGTTATATCTAAAAAATTACTTACATAAATGGTTAGTTGTTATTTTACTCACTGCATATCTACAGCTGTCTCATTTGTCTCAATTTACTTTTTTGGAAGAAATATCAGCAATAAAATGCATACTTCAATGAAGCATGACTGAAATCACAAATAAGGCTCCTGGGCTTTCAAAGAGCACCCTCTGAGCAATTAAATTTGCCTCGGGGGAGAAAACAAGGGATGTGGAAATAAGAAAGAAAAATAGAGGTGAGGAATGATTCAATTTGCCAGCAATTCCGCTTGTGTCTCACCCCATATTTGCACATTCCCCTCCGACAGATGACCATTTATCCTCCCTTTGAGAAATAAACTGGCAAATTTAGTTGTGATTGCAACACTTACGACCTTGTTTCATCCAGAACTTGTTCACTTTGCTTGTTTGTGTGCCTGAAAAGACACATCAGCAAATTTCAGGCAGTTCAACAATCCAGTCATCCCTACCAGTATCGTCCACATCTCTTCATCATTCTCTTGTTCTCCTCCGTCATATTAGCGTGATCTCAGAGGCGTCCCCTGTTAGTCATCCCTCTGTCTGCAACACCTCTCCGGTCAGGGATTGCCCTAATCGCCGTTATCTAATTGCGCGGATTAGACAGGTAATTATTCACACGACTTTCTTCCTTCAGCCTCTTACTGATACGTGATGAAGCTGGCTGAGCACAAACAGACATCATGGAAATGACCGACGAGAGAATAATCTGCCCTGAACCGGTTAGGCTTCTGCATAACGGTGTCCAGGTACAGCGTCAACAGGTTTAGCATAAGATCTGAAATAAGGAAAATTAGGAGAAAAGAAACCTGATAATCACATATCACAATAGCAACATATACACTTTGACATACTATCTAGCAATAAACATATTATAGTATAAATGTATATCATTCGTAAATGTACCTGTTTTTTCAGCATCCGATTCACATTTGATCCGAATCCAATGGAGATTCCTTCACAAGTAACGTGATAAAAAGTTCCTTGCATGTCAATAACTCCTATAGCAACAATAACCAGTCATAAGGGTCAATTTTAAGATATTGGGATTTATATGTTATCTGAAAGCTAAATAAATAAGCTGGGACAAATAAACAGGACAATAGGATAGGACCCAGATACAACTATTTGAAAATCTAAATTCTGAGGGTGCAAAAAAACAAAATATTGAGAAAATCACCTTTAAAGTTGTCCAAATGAAGTTCTTAGCAATGCAAATTACTGAACAAAAATTAGGTTTTGATATATTTATGGTAGGAAATTTACAAAATATCTTCTTGCAACATGATCTTTACTTAAAATCCTAATGATTTTTGGCATAAAAGAAAAAATCACAATGTATTTTTGGCTACCCTGGTAAAAAAACCAGCATATGCTGGTAGGTATGTTTTGATGCTGGTTTATGCTGGTCCTTTGCTGGTTCATGCTGGTCCTTGACCAGCAAAAACCAGCAAAGGACCAGCTTAAACCAGCTAAGGACCAGCATAAACCAGCAAAGGACCAGCTTAAACCAGCATCAAAACATACCTACCAGCATATGCTGTTTTTTTCACCAGGGTATTGCTACAAATATACCCGTGCTACTTAAGACTGGTTTTGTGGTCCAGGATCACATATATTGTACACGAGACATATTTTATAAATAGTTTTAGTAGAAACTTATAAAAGCTTATAAAAGATGATGATGCTGCTGCTGAGCAAAGTTTGGCGAGTGTCGTGACAGCTTTCCTTAACAAACTTCGGAGTCATGTTTTCCTAAATCTAAATATCACCAGACTCATTTAATTTTATTTACTCTACTTATTTATACGTGATTTAGATATAAAATACGTTATTTAAATATCAAAAGAGCTAATTACACGAGATTAATCAGTCCCCTCACCTTTCTGCAGACCACCTTAAAATTTCGCGGCTGTCGGGCACTCTCCAGCGCTTCTCTGATTGGCCATAGCGACTTATCCGTTCCAACCAATCAAACCGTCTAAGCCCCACGTTGGCTTTTGACATCAGAGGCTGCAAAGCTCCAATCGCCGCGTTCGCGGCCGCTGATTGGCTGCGGCCGGTGAGGAGGGCGGTGTGCAGTCTACAGGGATTGTGGGCATTGAAGTTCCAATTATTCCGCACCCCCGCCGCTCCCGCCTCCAGCTGCCAATCACACCGCATAAATGATCACCTATGACTGCTAATGACAAACGAGCAACGTGTAACACCTAGCGTTGACTGCCTTTAACAATTAAGCGAAATAACAAATAAACACTCTCTTTATTTGGTGAGTCATAGTGGCTCTATGATAACCTTGTAAATTAATGAGCAGCTTGCTTATTAAACAGATGAAAATTCTATCATCATTGTTCTGTCATGCTGTTCAAAACCTGTATGACTTTTTCTTCTGTGGAACACAAAGGGAGTTATTACAGTTTCATCTTTACTAAGGTACCACAGGACTTTTTTGGTTTGGATAGATAATTTGGCCACCTATTGACACATGAAATTCACTGTAAAAATACAGTAACAATGTTTCACCCATTCCACAAAGCATTTTGTGACTGGAACTGTTTGGTTACCACTCTTCTTCTAAAATATCTTGTTATATAAATTCTAAAACATATTATAAACAATATAAATTAAAGCATTTTTACAGTGAGATGTGTGCGCGCACAAGCGTATGTTAGCCTACTGAACACACGCATGCACACAATGAAAGAAAAGAGAGACTACCTTTGTCAGTGAGTATCGATTGCTTTGATAGATGTGGTCTGTTCTTTAACTGAACTAAGCTCCGATTGCTAGCAAGCGCATCAGTGTGGCCGGGCCTCCCATCTCTCCAGTAATTAACTTCAGGCTTCACCTGTTGTGGCAGCTCGAATCGGAGTAGCGTCTCGCACTATCAAACACGACACAGTCTTTCCTCAGTCATCTGCCTATAAGCGTGTCACGAACTACAGATCTTTATCCAAAAATGCTGCTTTCCTTTATGCTTCGCATTCTTTGTTATACAAATCACTCTATCACATACAGACACAGCTTTAGCATGCAATAAATCTGAACTGATACCTGATTTTAACTATATAGTTCACCAAAAATGTAAATTCTGTCATTAATTACTCACCCTCATGTCGTTCTAAACCCATAAGACCTTTGTTTATCTTCAGAACACTAATTAAGATATTAATACTAAGAAACGGAACTGACACGTTCAAGGCCTAGAAAGGTAGTAAGGACATTGTTAAAATAGTCCATGTGACATCAGTGGTTCAACCGTAATGTTATGAAGCTAGGAGAATACTTTTTGTGCGCAAGCAAAACAAAAATAATCACTTTGTTCAACAATTTCTTCTTCTCCGTGTCAGCTTTCGATGCATGTTCACGAGAGTAACATGAAAATATTTTATTTGTGTGCTGAAGCTGAACGAAGGTCTTATGGGTTTGGAATGACATGAGGGTGAGTAATTAATGACAGAATTTTTCATTTTTGGGTGAACTGTCACGCTGAGATTTGGTCTTGTTTTCCACTGTTTGCCGCAAATTTTGGTGGCAAAAATTTAAACAGAATCTATGGAAGCTTTTCCATGCCATGGAATAAAAATGAGGTTTTCTTCAGAACTGCGAGGTACACTCTTCAAAATGAAGCTGCTTTAAAGGTTCTTCACAGCGATGCCATAGAAGAACAAGTTTTGGTTCCACAAAGAACCATTCAGTCTCTTTCTTACCTTTTTATAATCTGAAGAACCTTATTTTACCAAAAAGAACCTTTTGTGAAATCAGATGCTAACGGTTCTTTATGGAACCATTTAAACAAAAAAAACTTCTTCTATCTGGCATCATGAAGCACCTTTTTTTTTTTTGTAATTGCGAGTTGTAAAAAGGCAAAACTGTGAGACGTAAATTAAGCATTCTAAAAAAAAAAAAAAAAAAAAAAAAAAAGATGAGATATAAATTTGCTTTTGTGAGATAAAGAGTTGCAATTACCTCTTTAATATGTTTGTTCTTGGGCACATATAAGCTTCTGTAGGAATCCACGCAATCAGAAAATTTGCACAGAGTATAGATTTCGCAATAGGTTCGCAATGCCACCACAATGTGGTAATGACTAGTGGGAAACACTTTCTTTGAGCTGGTGGCGTGGCAGTCTGAAAACACTGCAGACACAATAGATGCAAAGTCTGTAGATTGAGTTTGTGATTAGTAGTTTACAATTGCGACAGTTCACTCAAAAATGAAAATCCTGTCATTAATTACTCACCCTCATGTCTAAACCTGTAAGACTTTCGATCATCTTCAGAATACAAATTAAGATATTTTTTGATGAAATCCACGAGCTTTCTGACCCTGCATAGTCAGCAATGCAACTACCACGTTCAAGGCCCAGAAAGGTAGTAAGGACATTGTTAAAATCATCCCAACTTGACTTCCCAACTTGTAAATACGAACTTACCAGGAGAACGTGAATGCAGCACATGTAGTCCACTTGCTACAGTATAACCTTGCTGTTACAGGAAGTAGAGGACGGGCAGTATAAATTATGACCGATCCTTTGCTGTCCTAAAGTGTGATGGATTGGAGTGGGAGATTTTGACATTGTGAGACATATTTGCATATCAAATCATGTTGGAGACTACAAATGACAGTGAACAGACATCAATATGTATTAATCTGTACAAACTGATGTCTGTTCAATATCATTTCAATACAGATTCTGTATTAAAATCAACATCCCAAGCCATTTAGCTTGGTAAGTTGTATGAATATATGAGTAAAAAAAGAATATTTTAAAATAAAGTCACACTAAATTTCATCTCAATATACTTAAAGGAGAAGTCCAATTCCAGAACAACAATTCACAAATAATTTACTCAACCCCTTGTCATCAAAGATGTTCATGTTTTTCTGTCTTCAGTAGTGAAGAAATTATGGTTTCTGAAGAAAACATTTCAGGATTTTTCTCCATATCATGGAATTCATTGGTGCCAAATTTTGAACTTCCATAATGTAGTTTAAATGCAACTTCAAAGGGCTCTAAACGATCCCAGCCGAGGATCTAGCGAAACAACTGGTCATTTTTTTCTGAAAATTAAAATTTGTATACTTTTTAAGCACAAAAGCTCATGTAGCACAGGCTCTGGGATGCACGTTCACGTACTATTGAATCACGTCGAAAGGTCACGCGGAAGCACAGACCCAGTGTTTACAAAGCGAATGCGCAAAGACTAAGAAAGTGCAAGTAAGTCAAACGCTGTTTACAAACAAAAAGGTACAAGGTCGGACAATTCTGAAGTTGTAGGAGAAAATAACATGGAGTTTTTCGACATACTCAACCTTTTTGAGCCAGAGAACACAGACGATGAACTTGTGGTGATTCGAAGATGTGATTCGTAGTAGTGATGGGAAGTTCGGATCATTTTACAGACCGACCTTGAGTCTCGTTCAGCAAATTGATTGAATCTTTTTGAGTCATTTAGTTCATTTTAGCAAAATCAGCATCACGTGACAGCCCTATAAGATGAACGAACAACTCGAAAAACATGAAGACTCGAAACAGGTGAACTAATTCTAGTACAGAACCTAATAGGATGTAGCAAATGCGCGAATCACTCCATGAGACGACTCGTTCTTCCCGAGTCACATTAAAGATTCGTTCAAAATGAACGAATCGTTCAAAAACGACCTGTGGACGCACATCCCAGAGCCTGTGCTACACAAGCTTTTGTGCTTAAAAAGTAAACAAATTTTTATTTTTAGAAAAAAATGGCCGATCGTTTCGCTAGATAAGACCCTTCTTCCTCGGCTGGGATCGTTTAGAGCCCTTTGAAGCTGCATTTAAACTACATTTTGGAAGTTCAAAATCGGGGCACCAATGAAGTCCATTATATGGAGAAAAATCCTGAAAAGTTTTCCTCAAAAACCATAATTTCTTTACGATTGAGGACAGAAAGACATGAACATCTTGGATGACAAGGGGGTGAGTAAACTATTTGTAAATTGTTGTTCTGGAAGTGGACTTTTCCTTTAACAGTACTTACAACAGTAGGCAAAAACGATCATACAGTATCTGGCTAATTAACATAAACCAATGGCCTGTGTGGCCTAGGTGACATCATCAGAAAAGTAAAGTCGTTTAAAGACAGAGCAAGTTACTGCATTTTGAAGAAAGGCTATGAAGACCATAACATTCATTCTTTACAATAACATGCACAATATGACTAGGAACATTTATTATGAAAGCAAATAGGGTGCATTTTAATTTCACGCTGACTTTAAAGTCACATGACTGCACCAAACACACTGCTGCTGAATAAAGGTGTCAATGGACATTTAATCTCCTTCCAATTTCCCATCTCTTTTTCTCTTTGGCTCGCTCTGGCGCATTATGTAAGTGTAAAATGCACAGGCGGAGGTTCTTGTGACCAGATGTAGTGTGTGAGAGAGAATGGAAAGAGCTCATGAAGGAAAACAGGGTTTGTGAAATAATCAACAGAATGAGAGAGAGGAAAGAAAGATGAAGAGAGAAAGTGCACGCGCGTCGCCCGAGGGCCAGACAGTGCGAGTAAACACTGAAAAAATTCCAGATACCGTGTTTTGAGAATCCAGAGGGAATTTTGTGGTTTTAAATGGCCTAAAAAACAGCTCGGCTTAAACTCATAGGGGAAGTGAATTAACAGGCAGAGAAGAGGATTTATGCGATTTATTACAGCCACATGTTTCAGTCTGAGGACACGACACAGCATGCAGCAAACAAAGGCAACACACAACCACAAACAATCCAGAATTGAAATTTCGGTTTGCAATAACAACACGTACAGGACGTACCCCAATAACGTGGCGCAGTAAAACAAAAGGTCGTTTTAACTTGAGGTCTCGTCGCTTTGCGCCAGCATTCCCCCTCCTCCAGGATTTGAGCATAATCAGTTACATCCTAAAATTGTAGCAGATGTATCTAGCCCTCATGGCCTCAGAATTCATAACCCTAATTTCTTTCCATTAGTGGGTCAATGCGGCGAGAAGCAGCTCCAGACTTTTATTTAGGGCATGTTTTACCTTCCCATGATCCCCTCTGAGATCCAGCCTGGCATGGTGAGAAAGTGAAAAATGTGTTATATTTTTACAGATGTATTTATAAAGGTTGTAAGCATTAAAAAAGAGCTATGGAATTTTAGGAAGGGTAAAAAACAAATAATTTAAAAAACACTGTTATTAAGCCTACAATGGAGATTAATATTTTTGGAAATCAGTTTGGTTGCATTTCTGTGGATTTGGTGGAATTTTAGGTTCATGTTACATCTGTAACTGCAAATGCCAACGGAGAGGTCAAAGTTACATCTTTAGACTTGCATTCAGTTAAAATATGTCAAATCGTTGTTGGTTCTTATTGCATCATTGACATTGTTGCGTCTTTGAGATGCCATTTTTGGCACTTGGCTCTATTCATCATCTGTTGATTGGATTTTGTGGATTAGCAGCCTAAATGTTTCACAATAAGATCTAATATGCATTTAGAAAATGGATAGGGTGAATCCGCAATTGTATTTATACTATCGACTTACAATAAAGTGAGCTGAGGTGCAAGTACATTTAAATACTTAAATTACTCAGTTGAATGTGAGAACGCTCTTTTTTATGAGCATTTGAGTGCGGTTAAAAACTAGCCTGGAGCATCATGTCCTGTTAAAAACTGAGCTCAGAATCGATTCCAGACAGAATCGCAATGTATTCGGAAAAACGCAGAATCGTACCACAAATCGATTTATCATGACACCCCTATTCGCTGTCATGAGTTCTGTCATAAATTATACATCATAAAAGCTGTCCAATTAGGTTGCAACCTTATATCTGGGAAAGCAAAGTAACAGGCATTACTTATTTAAAAAAGTAACTGAGATATTTTCTTTTAAATAAAAAAAGTGATGCATTACTTTACTAGTTACCTGAAAAAGTAATCTGATTACATTACTTGCATTACTTGTAATGCATTACCCAAAACAAAAAATAATCACTCAGATATTTTCTCACATAGTTTCTTTTAAATTAAAAAGTAATGCGTTACTTTACAAGTTACTTGACAAAAGTAATTTGATTACGTAACTCGCAGTACTTGTAACGCGTTACAAAATAATCACTCAGATATTTTCCCAGATATTTTCTTGTAAATTAAAAAAGTAATGTTACTTTACTAGTTACTTGAAAAAAGTAATCTGATTACATAACACAAGTTACTTGTAATGCGTTACCCCTACATTGAAAATAATCATTCAGATTTTTTCTTTTAAATTAAAAATTAATGGGTTACTTTACTAGTTACTCGAAAAAAGTAATCTGCTTACAAGTAACTCGTGTTACTTGTAATGTGTTACCACAACACCGAAAATAATTACTCAGATATTTTCTTACATATTTTCTTTTCAATTAAAAAAATGTTACTCTACTAGTTACTTGAGAAAAGTAATCTGATTACATTACTTGCGTTATCTGTAATGCATTACCCCAACACTGAAAATAATCAGTCAAATACTTTCTCAGATATTTTCTTTTAAATTAAAAATGAATGCGTTACTTTACTAGTTACTTGAAAAAAGTAATCTGATTACGTAACTCGTGTTACTTGTAATGTGTTAGCCCCAAAACTTAAAATGAAGATGTGAATGCTAATCAAACCAAAATGTATCATTTAAATGCATCAGTTTCTTGGTCTGGACCAAGAGAACCATGTGAACCAAAAAAAAGTAATGTGTTACTTCACAGGTTATGTGAAAAAAGTAATCTGATTATGTTACTCGCGCTATTATTTTCTTGTAAATTAAAAAAGTAATGTTACTTTACTAGTTACATAAAAAAGTAATGATTATGTAACTCGAGTTACCTGTAATGTGTTACACCACCAACACTGAAAATAATCACTCACATATTTTCTTGCAAATTATAAAGTAATGTCACTTCACTAGTTACTTGAAAAATTTAATCTGATTACGTAACTCATGTAATGCGTTACCCCTACATTGAAAATAATCATTCAGCTTTTTCATTTAAATAAAAAAGTAATGGGTTACTTTACTAGTTACTTGAAAAAAGTAATCTGCTTACAAGTAGCTCATGTTACTTGTAATGTGTTACCCTAACACCAAAAATAATTACTCAAATAATTACTTAAATAATTAGATATTTTCTCACATATTTTCTTTTCAATTTCAATTTCTTTTCAAAACTTTACTAGTTACTTGAAAAAGTAATCTGATTACATTACTCGCGCTATTTGTAATGTGTTACCCCAACACTGAAAATAATCACTCAAATATTTTCTCAGATATTTTCTTTTAAATGAAAAAGTAATGCGTTACTTCGCTAGTTACTTGAAAAATGTAATCTGATTACGTAACTTATGTTACTTGTAATGTGTTACCCACAACACTTAAAAAGACGATGTGAATGCTAATCAAACCAAAATGTATCATTTAAATGCATCAGTTTCTTGGTCTGGACCAAGAGAACCATGTGAACAGAAAAAAAGTAATTACTTCACAAGTTATGTGAATTCGTTACCCCAACACTGAAAATAATCACTCAGATATTTTTTTTTCAGATATTTTGAAAAAAGTAATCTGCTTGCAAGTAGCTCGTTACGTGTAATGTGTTACCTCAACACCAAAAATAATAGATAGATAACAGATATTTTCGCACATATTTTCTTTTCAATTAAAAAAAGTAATGCATTACTTTACTAGTTACTTGAAAAAAGTAATCTGATTACATAACTTGTGTTACATGTAATGTGTTACCCCTACATTGAAAATAATCATTCAGATTTTTTCTTTTAAATTAAAAAGTAATGGGTTACTTTACTAGTTACTTGAAAAAAGTAATCTGATTACATAACTTGTGTTACTTGTAATGTGTTACCACAACACCAGAAATAATTACTCAGATATTTTCGTACATATTTTCTTTTCAATTAAAAAGTAACACATTACTAGTTACTTGAAAAAGTTATCTGATTACGTAACTTGTGTTACTTGTAATGTGTTACCCCAGCACTTAAAATGATGATGTAAATGCTAATCAAACCAAAATGTATCATTTAAATGCATCATGTTCTTGGTCTGGACCAAGAGAACCATGTGAACACATCGTCATGCAAGTTGTAACGACGTGAGGGTGAGCAAATGATTTCAGAATTTTGCTTTCAGCTGAAGTATATTCCTTTCAAGAGGTTTTACAGTAATGTAGTGTTTGTTGTTGTTGTTTTTGAAGGCATAATTGGACAAGGAAAGGATCTTGGAAATAAATGAGATGAAAGTTCTCTCTCTATGCGCAGCTGCAGAGGGGTCTGGCCAGTTGGCGCGCTGCCCGGCCCATGTCATGCCAATTAAGTTCATCAGCTAAAAGTCTTCCATCTGGGAATGCCGCCTGTTACAGAAAACATTAACCCTTCTCTGATGTATCCTGGAAAAACACACCGTATGCAAAAGAGCATGCAAGAATCCCTTTGTCTTTTTGGCACTCGCTTTCTCTCCCACCTCATCGATCTCCATCGTTTTTCCTCTTTCAAGCGATTTAGTTTTCTTTTGGTTTGATTCCAGCATTAACCTTTTTGTTTGTTTAAAACAGTGCTGGATTACATAAAAATGGCTTGTGAATATGTGCAATGGGCTATTACAGATCACAATCCAGCTAAATAACTCCATCTGGTGGGAGCCTTGCATTAAAGAGGCAAATCAAAATTACAAGAGCGTTCGACATCAGCCATTTAACGCACATTGTGAGGAGACTAAAGCTTGAATGTGCTATACCACTGTGCAGCTGTAAAATGAAATTTCAGGTCATAATGTTCCCATAGTGTGGCTTTCCATTGATTAACACTTGAAAAGACGACGTGGCGGCCACGTTTGAGATTTCAGTCTGCTAGTGCATGACTTTGCATCACACTAACTCAAAGTTTTAACTAATTAGCACATTCATACTGCACAAAAGGCATGTCTAGCTATGTTGTAAAACCAATGTTTTCACTACCAGTGTATGAAGATATTGTTTATTGTTCGCCTTGCTCTTTCTTGCTGGTTTATCATCCGTCAAGTCTCTTTTCATCTGTCCCCCCCTCATCACTCCATTTTTGTGACTCAAACAGCCTTTCATGCCAGTGACCTGTTCTCCGTTGGGCCCTTGAGGGCCTTCTGTTCCAGCTCTGACTGATATTCACACTAAATATTGTATGTAGAGAAACTTTGAGCATAGGATTATACAGCCCATTTGATATTCGGACAGTTTGAGACTGTCTTTTGCAAACATTCACAAGCTGCACTTTTGGATCGCGTGTGTCGCTTATACACTCGCACGCACGCTCATACCTGAGTGTCAGGTAAGGAAATATCAGACGGGAAAAAAATAACCTGAGGCACTGCGTTTGACTGACTGCTATTCTGAAATATGAAGGAATGGAAACTTCAAGTCAGGCTTGAAAAATACTAGACACGGATTCAGAGGAAATATTTGATTTTAAAGTAATTTCCCCTGAGATTCATATATGCAGCCGTGACTGTATATAATTGGGATTTAAAATACACAAATAAACAGTATGGCTTTGTATTTAAGAGAGTTATATAAATATATATAAAGCTGAAACGTGTATGTTTTCCTCTTCACATTTATTACACATAATTCGTGCATATAAAAAAATTCAACTTTATAATTGTTCATCAAAACTCTGAAATGACTTTCTTTCCTTTTTTTTTTTTAACATTACCAAACTTTTTTCCTGATAGTCCCACCCCACATTTTTTACATTGAATAACCTGTTTCTTAAGTATTATTTTCAAATACTACTACTACTACTACTACTACTAATAATAAAAGACTTGTTAATGTTTCAAAAATACACAATGCATTTGTGATATATATTTTTAATATCTTAATATTTTATAAATTCACCAATAATAATAATAATAATAATAATATTTTTTTTAATGTTTCAAAAATACAAAATGCATTTGTAGTTGTGAAATATATTAATATTTTAATATTTTATAAATTCATAAATAATAATAACAACAATAGACTTTTTAATGTTTCAAAAATACAAAATGCACTTGTAGCTGTGAAATATATTCATATTTTAATATTTCATAAATTCATAATAATAACAATACACTCTTAAATGTTTCAAAAATACAAAATGCATTTGTATTTGTTATATATATTTTTAATATCTTAATATTTTATAAATTCATAATAATTAAACTTTAATGTTTCAAAATACAAAACATCTATTTGTGAAATATATTAATATGTTAATATTTTATGTTCATTAATAAAAAACAACAACAACAACACTACTACTAATAATAGACTTTTTAAATGCATTTGTGAAATATATTAATATGTTAATATTTTATGTTCATTAATAACAATAATAATAAGACTTTTTAATGTTTCAAAAATACAAAATGCATTTGTATTTATGAAATATACTAATATCTTAATATTTTAGAAATTAATTAATAATAATAATAACAACAACAACAACTACTACTACTACTACTACAAGAATAGTAATAATAATAAAAATAATAGACTTTTTAATGTTTCAAAAATACAAAAATGCATTTGTATGTGAAATATATTTAGATCTAAATATTTTATAAATTCATTAATAATAATAATAATAATAATAATAATAGACTTTAATGTTTCAAAAATACTAAATGCATTTGTATGTGTGATATATTAATAATATCTTAATATTTTAATTAATGAATAATAATAATAAAACTTTAATGCTGGAAAAATATAAAATACATTTGTACTTTTGATATATATTTTTAACATCTTAATATTTTCTAAATTCATAAATAATAATAATAATAATAATAATAATAATAATAGACTTTTTGCATTTCAAAAATACTAAATGCATTTGTACTTGTGAAATATATTTTATCTTAATATTTCATAAATTAATAAATAATAATAATAATGAAGACCTTTTAACGTTTCAAAAACAATGCATATGCAAAATGCATAATTATCTGTGAAATATACTAATATCTTAATATTTTATTAATTAATTAATTAATTAATAAAATAATAATTAACAATTTTTAAACAAAATGCATTTGCATTTGTAAAATATATTAATAATATTTTAATAATTTATACATTTATGAATATTATATTTTTGGGGAGTTGCACCACATGACATTTTACAACCTGAACAAACCTTGCCTTGTCATAAAAAGGAATAAAGTCCATGCCTTTACAAAACAATTACATAAATTCTTGTTTTATGATTCCTGGATGTTTATGCACATTGATAGCACTACACGACGGACTGAGCAGACTCATTTTTCCAAAGATTTATAATACTCAATACAATATGTACACTTTGTGTACATCCAAGACATCAAGGGTGGTTAGTACGTTTCAGTTTTCCCCCTGTGGTAGATGGCATCTGTATGGTAACGTGAGAACAGACGCTTTATGTGAAGTGTACAAAACTGGCCAAACCACATGAGCAGAGTCCTTCGACTTGGCAAAGCACTGTGTCTTCACACACTCAAACACGTTACCACTCCAGGCCGCCTGTGACTGTGACACAACCGCTCCAGCAGTGTAAACAGACCACACAATGACCACATGCCATTCACCCAGCCACTGCTGTTTGGCGGCAGCCAAGAGTACAGCCTCGCGGGAAACCGTTTGGATGCAGACGCAGGGTTGAGGCGTCCACTAGGGACTCATTCAGCCATGTAAGCCCTTCCCACCAACATTACATTTTTACATCGTAAAAGTTAATTTATCGTATAATTTTCACTTAAATACCTACTGCGGTTGCAGGGAATGGTGTGTACCAGGGTGGTGCACCATCCAAAATTGAGAATAGCTTTTAAATTGCTATTCAGAGAAAGTTAGGGAAGAAGAGGAGGACGAGTGACAGAAAAGGTGTAAGAACAGGAACTGAGAGGAGAGGTGAGAAAGAGTTGAAAAGTTGAAGCGCAGACAGACAGAGGCAGATGGAAAGAACAATATGGGAAAGAGTG
The DNA here is from genome assembly GCF_022985175.1 of Labeo rohita. Classification (NCBI taxonomy): domain Eukaryota; kingdom Metazoa; phylum Chordata; class Actinopteri; order Cypriniformes; family Cyprinidae; genus Labeo; species Labeo rohita. The sequence continues at coordinate 28,063,151 of NC_066890.1, read as the reverse complement.
ACAGATGAGGAGAGGAAAGGATGGATAGATTGACAGCGGACGGCTGAGGGAGAAGGGCAAAAGGGCAGTTTTGTGCTGGTAGCCTGAGGTGTTTTCCTACTTCAGACGCCTGATGGATGGAGGAGGCGGTAAACGAATGAATAAGGAATGAGAATTTCAGATGAAAGCGCTCTCCAGGAATAACAGATTCTCCTCCGTCAACACATCCAGACCAAGAGAGAGATAGTGACTGAAGAGAGAAAGCTCACTAACTGATGTAGGATTTAAGTAAATAAGGGTTCATCTAAAAATGAACATTCTGTCAACATGCCCTCCTCATGCTGTTTCAAATCTTTTGAACTTACTAACACAGTGTGCACACTGCTATTGTTTACACAATGAATGCAAACAGTAGTGTTTGACTAACTAACTAACTAACTGACTAAATAACACCTGTCCATTTACCCAGGAGGTGTGCCGATCAAGATCCTAAATGAGCATAAAAGTAACAAAAGTCATCCAACTAACAAACTAGCCAACTTGTTGTTATATCCATCCAGGACAAGTAGTCAGTCAAACTCCTGAAAGTATTTAATCAGATCATAAAAGCAGACTAACTAACTAACACTTCAGGACAAGGAGCAGTAAAGCCCATAAAAGGACATAAAAGTATGATAAAAGTAGTCCAACTAACTAGCCAACTAATGAACTATCTTCCTAGGGACAGTAAAGCTCCTAAATTACATACAAGTATCATAAAAGTAGTTAATTATCAGCTCACTAACTAACAGCTCTTCAAGACAAGGAGCTGTAAAGCTCATAGAATGACCATAAAAAGTAGTCCAACTAACTACCAACTAACCTTCTATCTAGGACAAGGGGCAATAAAGCTTGTAAAATTACATAGTTGTAGTTGTTAACTACCAGTTAACTAACCATCCATTTAGAATGAGGGGTATTAAATTTCAACTAGCCAACTAACTATCTATCTAGGACAAGGGGCAATAAAGCTTGTAAAATTACATAGTTGTAGTTGTTAACTACCAATTAACTAACCATCCATTTAGGACGAGGGGTAGTAAATTTAACTAGCCAACTAACTATCTATCTAGGACAAGAGGCAGTAAAGCTTGTAAAATCACATAAAGGTTGTGAAATACCAGTTAACTACCTAATGAACCAGCCAACCAAAATCTATCCATCCATCCAAGATAAGTACCAACAAAAGACATAAATGTAGTCTAATAACCAAAACTAACTAACTAACATCCAAAGGGTAGTAAATTTCCAAAAGGCAGTAAAGGTTGAAAATTACATAAAGGTAGTTAACTAGCGACTAACTAACTAGCCAACTAAAATCTATTCATCCATCCAGGATAAGTATCAGTATATGACAGTCTAATTAACTAAAAATAACCAACTAACTAACTAACACCTGTCCATCCAGGATGAGTAGTAAATTCCCTAAGAGACAAAAAAGAATCATAAAAGTACCTACTAGCCGACTAACTATCTATTTAGCACAAGATACAGCTAGTTAACTACCAACCAACTAACTATCCAACCAACCAAAATCTATCAATCAATTCATCCATCCAGGATAATTATCAGTAAAAGACATAAAAGTAGTCTAATTAACTATAACTAACTAACTAACTTCTATTAATCTAGGATGAGGAATAGTAAATTCCCTAAAGGACAGAAAAGTATCCTAGAAGTAGCCTAACTTACTAGCTGACTAACTATCAATTTGGAACAGGAGGCAGTAAAGCTTGCAAAATTACATAAAGGTAGTTTACTACCAACTAACTAACCAACCAACCAACCAACCAGCCAACCAAGATCTATCCATCCAGGATACGTATCAGTAAATGACACAAGTAGTCTAATGAACTAAAACTAGTACTAGCTGACTAACTATCTAGGACAAGAGACAGGTAGACTACCAACCAACAGGTAGACTACCAACCAACTATCCAACCAACCAAAATCTATTGATCCATCCATCCATTCAGGATAATTATCAGTAAAATACATAAAAGTACAAGGTCAAGACGTAAAGCTTACATACATAGGTAGTTAACTACCAACTAACTAATCAATCAGCCAACCAAAATCTATCCATCCTTGTAGGATAAGTATCAGTAAAGGACATAAAAGTAGTCTAATTAACTAACTAACTTCTATCCATCCATCCATCCATCCATCCATTCAGGATAATTATCAGCAAAATACATAAAAGTAGTCTAATTAACTATAACTAACTAACTACTATATCTAGGTCTAGGGGTAGTGAATTCCCCAAAAGTCAGAAAAGTATCATAAAAGTAGCCCAACTAACTAGCCGATTAACTATCTATCTAGGACAAGACGTAAAGCTTACATACATAAAGTAGCCAAACTAACTAGCCGATTAACTATCTATCTAGGACAAGACGTAAAGCTTACATACATAGGTAGTTAACTACCAACTAACTAATCAGCCAACCAAAATCTATCCATCCTTGTAGGATAAGTATCAGTAAAGGACATAAAAGTAGTCTAATTAACTAACTAACTTCTATCCATCCAGGGATGCGTTTCCCAAAAACATTCTATTCTCTATTTGTAACGAGTTGCTTTCAGGTAAAAGTAAATTAGTAAATTTCATAAAAGACAGAAAGGTATCATAAAAGTAGTCCAACTAACTAGCTAACTTACTATCTATTAGGATGAGGCAGTGAACCTCATAAAATTAGATAAAAGTAGTTAACTACCAACTAACTCACCAACCAGCCAACCAAAATGTATCCATCCATTCAGGATAAGAATCAGTAAAAGAGATTAACTAACTAAAATAACTAACATCTATTTATCCAGAATGAGGGGTAATATTCCTTAAAAGACAAAAAAGCCTTATAAAAGTAGTCCAACTAACTAGCCAACAACTAACCATCTATCTAGGGCAAGGGGCAGTAAGGGTTGTAAAATTACATAAAAGTAGTTATCTACCAACTAACTAAATAATTAACCGAGCAAAATTTATCCGTCCATCCTGATACGTGCAATTTAAACTCCTAAAAGTATACAAAAGTAGTCCAACTAACTAACTAACTAACTAACTAACATATATATATATATATATATTTAGGATGAGACCATCAAGCTTCTATTAGGATAGACCATAAAGGTCAACTAACTAACCTAACCTAAACTAACTAACTAACCATCCAGGATACATAGCTAGATTGTAAAGGTCAACTAACTAACAACCAGGAAGAGGGGTAGTAAAGTCTCTAAATGGACAGAAAAGTATCAAAGTATCATAAAAGTAGCCAAAACTAGCCAACTAATATTTAAATAAGACAAAGGGCAGTCAAGTACCTAACATGAAATAAAATTATCTTAAGAATACACCAAAAAGAACCAAATAATCTGTTCATTCAGGATGAGGGCCAGCCTAGCTTCAGAAAAATATCACAAAAATACTTCAAATATCCAACGATGTATTCATCCAAACAGAGTCTTTGATTGCATAAAAGCTCAATCCCAGCAGGTTGCAGCTCAGGTCTAGAAATGCTGTATGAACTTTTGAGAGGAATACTGGGAAAATTATGCTCCAAAGGGCTGCAGAGAGCTAGCATGTTAGCATTACTGGACCAAAATTCAAAGTATTTTATATTGTATTATATTGTATTGTATTGTATTATATTGTATTATATGTCATACTTTGAAAAATTTTTACATGAAAAATGACTGTACACATCTAAATATGCATCTTAACAAAACTCAGCCTAGTGCATTGTGGGAAAGATGTGTGCAACCAGGAATTCATTCGATTCCAGACAAGTAATATTTTAAGGTCTCACTGCTCTCTGCAGCCTGATTCTATTGTTTAGAGGATTTTTTCTGAGATAAATGCTCTCAAATCTCAGAGCTGTTGGCCAAGTAGTGCTTTCTATTTAGAGGAGAGGTAGAATGAGAAAAGGAGGAGTGGATGGATGAGAAAAGAGATGGATTAGAAAAACAGTCTGACAGTCCTTTTCTCCCATGGTTCAATTCTGCAAGCACTGAGTCAACGGAGAGAGAGGGAGAAAGATATCACAGGACAAGAGGGTAAAATGAAAAATGAAGATTAAGATGAGTGCTCCGGCCACTGCCGGGAAGAACGAAAGGATGAAAAAAGAAAGACAGAGGGGAAAAAAGAACAATGTGATGACGAGTCTGGTGTAAGCCTGAAGGAATAGAACAAAGAGCATGAGACTGATGGAGAAAGACAGAACGAGAGAGAGAAGGATTGACAGGCCACATGAATAAACCAGAAAAGCACAGAACAGAGTGCGTCTCCATTATCAAGCAGTAAGACATACAGAGAGAGAGACAGCGAGAGAGGGAGTGAGTCAATCATGATTAATCAACAGCCTCTCGTCTTTTAATAATCGCCCTTCCGCCCATCTCTCTTTCCACACTTGACACCGGAAACCAGCCGACATCAGCAGAAAATGTGAGAGCGGTCACTATACAGGCGAAACTCATGAAACATGAAAACATGTCATTCCAAAATTAAAGGGATAGCCTACCCAAAAATGAAAATTCTGTCAGTAATTACTCACCCACATGATGTTCCAAACCCGTAAGACCTTCGTTCCTCTTCAGAACACAAATTAAGATATTTTTGATGAAATCCAAGAGCTTTCTGGCCCTGCATAGACAGCAACACAACTTCCACATTCAAGGCCCAGAAATGTAGTAAGGACACTGTTAAAATAGTCCATGTGACACCAGTGGTTCAACCATAATTTTATAAAGCTATAAGAATACGTTTTGTGCGCAAAGAAAACAAAAATGACTTTATTCAACAAATTCAATCTCTTCCATCATGCAGGAGTTAGCGTTTTGACGTAGAACTAACTTCTTTTGATCCAGGATGAGGAGTAGTAAATTCTCTAAAAGATAGAAAAGTATAAAAAAAAATAGTCCTGCTAACTAGCCCCCAAACTATCTATCTAGGACAAGAGGCAGTAAAGTTTATTGAAAATACATAATGATAGTTTACTACCAACCAACCAACCAACCTACCATCTATCCAGTATCAGTAAAGGACATAAAAGTAGTCTAATTTACGAAAACCAACTAACCAACTAACTAACTAACTTTTATCAATCCAGGATGAGGGGTGGTAAATTCCCTTATAGTCACAAAAGCCTTATAAAAGTAGTCCAAATAACTAGCCAACTAACTGACTATATATCTAGGGCAAGAAAAGCTTGTAAAATTGCATACAGTAAAAGTAGTTATCTACCAGCTAACTAAACAAACAACCAAAATCTATCCATCAGACTCCTGAAAGAATATAAAATTAGTCCAACTAACTAACTTATTAACCAACTGACTAATACATATCCATTTAAGCTTCTATTAGGACAGAAAAGTATCACAAAGGTCAACTGAGTAACTACAGTAACTAACAATAGGGGTACTAAAGTCCCTAAATGACAGAAAAGTAGAAAAGTTTAGAAAATGATAGAAAAGTTTAGTAAAAATAGTCCAATTACTAATCAACTAACTACCCATCTATCTAGGGCCATGTAAAATTACATAAAAGTACTATAGTTATCTACCAACTAAGTTAACTAACCAACCAAGAATAATCTGTTCATCCATTCTGATAAGTGCCAGTCAAACTCCTAAAAGGATATAAAAGTGGCCTAACTAACTAACCAACTAATAAACTTCTATCCATCCAGGACAAGTGGTAGTAAATTCAATAAAACACAGAAAAGTCTTGTAAAAGTAGCACAACTAACTAGTCAACTAACTAACCATCTATCTAGGGCAATGTAAAATTACATAAAAGTACTGTAGTTATCTACCAACTAAGCTAACTAACTAACTAACTACTCAGATGACTAACATATATCCATTTAGGATGGGACTATCAAGCTTCTATGAGGACAGTACAGTATCAAAGTTTGACTAACTAACTAACATCCAGGAAGATGGGTAAAATCATAAAAGTAGTTAAACTAGCCAACTAACTAATATTTAAATATGACAAAGGGCAGTCAAGCACCTAAAATTAAATAAAAGTAGGAATGACAGGCAATTGACATGTTCAAGGCCTAGAAAGGGAGTAAGGACATTGTAAAAATAGTCCATGTGACATCAGTGGTTCAACCGTAATGTTATGAAGCTATAAGAATACTTTCGGTGTGTAAAGAAAACAAAAATAACGACTTTATTTACAATTTCTTCTCTTCCGTGTCAGTCTTCGCCACTGATGCAGGAGCCAGCATCTCTTTAAGTTCATGCTAATAATAGTTAATAGTGAATGTGTTCACTAATATAAAGTGTTATTATAATGTTTAATAAAAAAAATCATTTTTTAAATATATATAAGGTTTTCAAATAACTTCTTTGGTTTGTCTGTTCTTTGATTCTGGGGGTAAATGTGACCTGGACATGTAACCGGTCTCTGTGAGATTCACCCGTACCCTTGCAACTATTTTATATCGTGATCCATTTTAATCTTTAAAGCTGGCTTGATCTCATTCCGCTCTGTAAATTGATCACAACAGCTTTTAAGCATTAAACCATTGTGCTAAACGCGAGAAAGTGAAGCGAAATAAACAAAACCCTGCCTTTCTGACAGCCTTCTGACAGAAAATAGGGCACTTTCATATTTATTTAAGCGCTGGGCTCAGATCCAGAGAAATCCTGTGAGAGTTTGAGACAGAAAGAGAGCGAGAGAGAGAGAAAGAATGAGAGAGAGAGCTGCCAGGCGCTCTGTGGCTTACCAGCAGCAGCAAACACACAGACAAGGGCAGACTGTCATTCAAAAACCACAATCACGAGGGAGCGTGTGAGAGTGTGTACCAGAGAGACGCAGAAAAAACCCACAGATCACACTGTCACATTTAGATATGACTGAGACGCCGGCTTATGAAACTAAATCAGGTTGAGCAACTCCAGAACCCTGATTAAAACATCATGATGTCTGGATTGCACAAATAAACACAATGCCTAACAGGACAAATAGCAATCCATCTGTTACTGTAAATCAAAACAGTAGACTGACAGAAGACCAAAGACTGTCATTTTTCAATTAACATAATCTAGAGGGGATTTCATCTGAAGTGTTAAATGTCAAACATTTTACTTAGTGGATGTCACTTTAGTAAAACATCTGATTAGCCACCGTGGAGTGTTTATCTCTCAATGATTCTGAATCTGATCAATGCTATAGGGACTGTACTGGCAATTAATTCCTTATTTATGATGAAAAAAAATTAAGATATAAAACATTTAAACTTGAGAGGTGAAAAATATCTTGCTAAGTTTGTTGAATAAACTGTTCTAAAATGTGACTCTGGACCACAAAACCTTAAGTAGCACGGGTATATTTGTAGCAGTAGCCAAAAATAGATTGCATGGGTCAAAATGATTGATTTTTCTTTTATGCCAAAAATCATTAGGTTATTAAGTAAAGATTATGTTCCATGAAGATATTTTGTACATTTCCTACAGTAAATATATCAAAACTTAATTTTTAATTAGTAGTATTCATTGCTACGAACCTCATCTGGACAACTTTATAGGTGATTTTCTCAATATTTATTTTTTTGTACCCTTAGATTCCAGATTTTCAAATAGTTGTATGTCGGCCAAATATTGTTCCATTCTTACAAACCATACATCAATAGAAAGTTTGAAGAACAGAACATTTATACATGATGTATAAATCTCAAATTTTTAAAAAATGGACCCTTATGACTGGTTTTGTGGTCCAGGGTCACAAATAGGGAACATAAATATGTATAAATAAATAGTTTTTCTAATAACAACAACTCTTAATTTCTTAATGATTATTCATTCATATATGAACAATAAGTTAAGTATTAATCAAATTTTATGACTTAATTTAGTTTAAATTAATTTTATGACTTAATTTAATTTGTATGGCCTAAAATCCAACATGACATTAAGTATGAAATTTTGAACAAGCTAACAATTAAATGTGCAATAACCAACACTTTATGTACGAATTATTCATTATCAAAGCTGGTGCTAGATTTAAAAAAGAAAAAAAAAAAAAGAAAAGGAAAAAGTTTCATTAAAGATTTTCATTAAAGATTTGTGTGAAAATATTGCGATATTTTATAAATGTCAATTTTTAAAAAAAGAATGCGAAATGATGGCGATTCCATTCCCAAAATGTAATTTTTTACTTTTGCTATAAGTCATGGTGATGGATGTTGGTAGGTTTACATATATTGAAGACCTGGAAATGCGAAAAACTGCAGTTTTGCAAAATATTCCTTTTTTTGCGATATATAGGACTATTTGTGAAAGCAGTGTTTCCATTACCCTGCAAATTGAAAATACAGTTAATGGAAACACGTCAATATTGCAAAAACTCTCATATAATCACAAAAAAGTTTTTACGCTTGCATGAGGTGGCTTTTCAGTATTTTGCAAGAAACATATATCCTGCTGCTTTGCTAAAGATACGTCTCCTTAGATTAAAAATAATGGCTAGTGGTTGCGATATACATAAACCAACCAACATTGATCATCATGATCATGAAAAAATTATGTTTTAGTCGCATAACATTTAGTCGCATAACATCGCAGTCATTTCGCAATCATTTTTTATACATTTATAAAATATCGCTAAGTTTTGCGTAAATCTGTGATGAAAATTGGCTTCCGCTGGCCGTATTTTCAATTTGTAATTACAGTTTCCACATTTTGATGGGTAATGGAAACACAGCTGTTGCCTGAAAACAATATTTCTTCATAGCTGCAATGTTAATTCCCACAAGCATACAAGCAACAAAATAAAACATTGACATGGTCTACATTGATTTGATTGATTTTATTTGTAAGGCACCAGAAGCATTTCCTTACTGCAGAAATTTCCATTTATGTATAGTAAATGTTTATGTACTTTGTCTGTTTTAATATGGAATGAAGCTATTTTATAACACAATTATTTTTGCACTGTAGGTTGTACAATATACATAAAATCAGGAGTTGAAAAACAAACAAAAAGACTTTTATAACACAGAATGCTTACAATGCTTTTAACAAATGGCAAAAGGCAAGCAATGAATTCTGGGAGGAGACGGCTGTCAGGGGTTTTAAGAAAGAAAGGATGGGGCGACAACCTGTTCTCAAGTGCCTCATGAGTTAAGAGTCCTCTAAAACACAGACGTATCATTCAAGACTGACACAAAAGCATCCATTTGCACATAAAGCTTTAGGTCTATGTATAACGTACACGTACAGTACACCTGCGGCCCACCTTTATAGCAAAACACTTCGCATTTGGCTAGATCTGATTCTGAACTCTTAATGCTTACGCAGTGACCACTACATTTTTGTCCTTACCTTTAAAAGAAAAATGTCAACAGAATAGATTTGAGCATATGTAGCAAGCCACGAGGATAAATCCTGGCACTTCTTTCATAAATACGCTGGCAGAATCAAACCAAAAACATTCTCCAAATAATAAAAACATGAGCAGATTTGTTTTGAAAGCACTACGATATCATCAGGTGGCCTTTCATTGACATTTCTTGTGTTGGCACTGTTTAACTTCGACATTTAATTGAAAAACAGAGCAGTGTCCCATTAAGACAAGTTAGGGAGCATCTTCACTCCTGAATCCGCTATGGTTTAACTGTATGTTATAGAAAGTGTCCATTACAGAAACATTTGGACAAACCATATCTAAAGCATTCACACAATCAATCAGAAGGGGGAAAAAGTATTAAAAGTCTGGTTTGCATTTCCAGACTGTACCAAAATGAGAAAACCGAGAGGATAAAGTGTGATGTGTACTTTGGCATGAAAATGCAACATAAGATGACTAGAATACTGCTATAGCTGCAAGTCACTGCTTCAATACGAAACAAGTCTTTGAGCTTTTTTTTGATGCTTACTCCTGACTGAATAAACATCAGACTGAATATTTATGCTTAAATGGGGGTTTAAAGAAGCGTATTTTATATAATATGTTTGCACGAACCAACATTGGACACTTAAAATAGACCAACTCCAAACTAAAGTGACCCTGAGGGTGTTATTGTGGACTTGCTATGGACTTACTGCCCCCTCTTGGTTGAATCACATACTACATAATCCAACATGACACTAGGAGACTCAAAAAGGGAATATTCAAAACTACAAATCTTAGCTTTTACCTTAAGTGCACTTAAGGTAACGCACTGCGCTAAGAATGTCTTTTCTCTTTGTTGGGATGGCTTGCTATAAATCATACTTAAGATTTCACATACTTCCTGTTTCTGTAGTGCTATCAAAACAACGAATAAAAAAATGTTAAAAGAAGGTGCTTCTCATTTCTCAAATACCTTATTCTCACAACTTACCTTCTAAGGAAAACAACATGACTCTCACCGTGTAGACAATCGACATTACTATAAAAAAGACTGAAAATATCTTTTTAACAGCATTCCTTTTCACTTGGTGAGCAGGTTAGCTAGCATCTCAGAGGATTCATCTAATATTCTCTGTCTAAGACAGCACAACATCTTCCAAACACATTAGAAATCAGGCAAACAGGTAGATAGATATACAGTACGTCGAAGGGCCTAGCACAAACGTTCTTTCTTCGTTTCAATACTATTCATCAAGCAGTTCAAAGGGACAGTTCACACCTAAAATGGAAATTCTGTCACCATTTACTCACCCTCATGTCCTTCCAAACCTGTATGACTTACCTTCTAACGTGAAACACAAAAGGAGACATTATGAGGAATGTCCAAGCTGCTCTTTGACAATGAAAGTGAATGGTGACCACAACTATCAAGCTTAAATCTTGTAGGTTTTTCCACACAAACAGCTTCAGAACATTTGGAATATAGTATGATGCATACAGACAAGTTTTGTGAAGGTTTTATGGTAAATTTTGTATGGAAATGAGCATCGTGAACATTCTTCAAAATGTATCATTTTGCCTTTTACAAAAGAAAGTCAGTCAAACAATTTAGCCCACAAGCTAAATTTCTAGTGAATAATGACTAAAATTTCTGTTTGAATGTCTGTTTCTCACACAAACGTTTTAGAACACTTGGAATATACTACATGAGTCATATGGAATAGTTTTGTGATGCTTCTATGGTATATTTTGTTCTTGACTGCTTTGGACCCCATTCACTTTCCATTGTATGGAAATGAGCAGTGTGAACATTCTTCAAAACGTCTCATTTTGCCTTTTACAGAAGAAAGTAAGTCAAACAGATTTGGACTGACATGAAGATAATTTGCTCACCTTTAGGTCATCCCAAACCTACATGACTTCCAACTTCCTTTTTTTCTTTTGCATACAATGAAAGTGAATGGTGACCACGTCTATCAATCAAAATTTCCAGTGATTAATGATTTAAATTCCTGTTTAAATGTCAGTTTCTCACAGAAACTGTTTCAGAACATTTGGAAAATATTACATGAGTCATATGGACTAGTTTTGTGATGCTTTTATGGTAAATGTTGTTCTTAACTATTTTGGACCCCATTCACTTTTTATTGTATGAAAATGAGCAGCATGAACATTCTTCAAAATGTCTAATTTTGCCTTTTACAGAAGAAAGCAAGTCAAACAGATTTGGACTGACATGAAGATCATTTACTCACCCCCAGGTCATACAAAACCCCTATGACTTTCAACTTTCTTCTCTTCTATACAATAAAAGTGAATGGTGTCCACAGCTATCAAGCTAAATTTCCAGTGGATAATAACTACAATTTTTGTTTAAATGTCTGTTTTTCACACAAATGGTTTCAGAACACTTGGAATAAACTACATGAGTTATATGGACTAATTTCGTGACGTTTTAATGGTAATTTTTGTTCTTACATGCTTTGGACCCCATTCACTTTTTATTGTATGGAAATAAACAGCGTGCACATTCTTCAAAACATCTCATTTTGCTTTTTTCCATACAGTGAAAGTGAATGGTGACCACAGCTATCAAGCTAAATTTTCAGTGATTAATGACTTAAATTTCTGTTTAAATGTCTGTTTCTCACTCAAACTGTTTCAGAATATTTGGAATATAATCCATGAATCATATGGACTAGTTTTTGATTATTGGTGATTTTTTTAACTAAACTAGTCCATATGAGTCATTTATTTTATTCGAAAAGTTCTAAAGCCAATTGTGCAAGAAACTTAAGAAATGTAAGTTATTTACTAGAAATTTTGGTCACCATTCTCTTTTATTGCATGGAAGGGTGCAGCATGAATGTTCTTCAAAATATCTCCTTTTGTGTTCCACAGAAAAATGTAAGTCATACAGCTTTGGGATGAGATAAAAATGAAACAAATCCTCACTTTAACTTGAACTGTCCCTTTAAGGTAGGATAGACGCAACAGCCGTGCCTTCCAACAATAACACCGATCCTTTAAACTCTAAATGGATTATGCCGCGGCTAAGTTTTTTTAGATTCAAAGTTGCTTTTAGTCTCAGAGTTACTGCCAGGGGCCAAAGTGCTTTTGACTCAGTTATTGTAGATTGTAGATTTAAAAGGTGAAAGATTTTAAGAGGAAGAGAGTGAGCGGGGGAGAAAAAAAAAAACAAAGAGGAATTATTACTGAAGGGTCGATGGTCCATTAACGGTCGCACCGTTTTATAGACCATTTCCACAACGAGCATAAGAAATATACAATATATATATAGATATATACATACACGCAGGCAAGAAATAGTGTAAATAAAAAAATCAAATCAAGCATCTGTAACACAATAAAAAGGTGGATTGGTATAAATACATATAGAGAGCTGGTGGAATGAACCAGAACGAATGACATTAGGCATGTGAACACAGTAGCAATTTAGAGGGAAGATAGAAAGATGGAAGGAGAGTGGAAAACGAAGGAAAAGAATAACGGTGAAAAAAACAGGGGAACAAGTGCCTCTGCTCTACGTGGAGCTCTGGATGATGATTGGATGAAGGAACGGGTTTGGCGGGCGACTAGTCGGACTTGTCTCCGTCTTCCTCGCGGTGGCTGTCGGAGGTCTCGCGTGTGCTCTTATCCTCCTTGGCAAGCTGGGCCTGAGAGGCCAGGATGCTGGAGAGGGAGAAGAGGCCGGAGCTGGAGGTGACGGCGGGGAGGCCGGCCGGTTGGCTGAGGCCGAGAGGGAGAGGGGTCATGGGCAATGCCAGCCCCTGCAGCTGGGAGAGCTGGTGAGCCTGGAGCTGCTGCTACAGAACAGACACATACAGTGTTGTTACCTACATAATTGTACATTTCTTAGTTTACTTTTCACTATACTATACAGCATCTCTATAAAATGTAGTGCCAGCTGCATATAATCAGATTCCAAAAATTAAGTACTCGTAATTAGATTACGGTTACTTTTTATGGATTACATGCAATATAGCAATAGCAATAAATTCTTCAGAATTTATTGATTCCCCGTAATTCCTCTTTTTTGTGTACTGAATGTTCCTTTCTAAAACAGCATATAGCTTATAGATACTCAGAAAGTAGTTTTGTGGACATTCACACAAAGGTCTGTCATTAGACACAGCATTTGATTTACAAAAATCATTTCAGGTTTAAGAAGCGTTTCAACTGTGCATCAACTACTGATGAACACATTCATTTTTACTCTGTAGGCTATTTAACCATGTATTTCTCTGTCTTTAGAAGGCTTTTGTCGTTCAAACATGTTAAAATTCATGAATTCACAAACTGTTTTCCTCATTTGATCCTGTTTCACTTAATATATGTGACCCTCAACCACAAAACCAAGTCATATGTAGCACAGGTATATTTGTAGCTATAGCCAACAATACATTGTATGGGTCAAAATGATCAATTTTATGCCAAAAAATCATTAGGATATTAAGTAAAGATCATGTTTCATGAAGATATTTTGTATATTTTCTATCGTAAATATATCACAGCTTAATTTTTGGTCAGAAATATGCGTTGCTAAAAGCTTCATTTATTTATAACATTCATTACAGATTTTGAAATAGCTGTATCTCGCCAAATACTGTCCTATCCTAACAAGCCATACATCAACGGAAAGCTTATTTATTCAGATTTCAGATGATGTATAAATCTCAATTTCGAAAAATTGACCCTTATGACTGAGTTTGAGGTCAAAGGTCACATATTTACTTGAAGTACCCCTGAGATTTAAAAATAAACAAGCATCATATTTTCATGTTCATGGTTCTCTGATGTTGGTTATGGTTACATGATATGTGCGTAAACAAATAAAAATAGCATTTTTTTAGTAAGTGTTTTATTTTGATTGATTTTACAATGACCTATTTTAATTTCACTTTTTTACGATTTAATTAATTATAAGCTTTTCCTTAAACTCATAAACCCCCTGCGGTTCCCAGTTTGGGAAACCTTAACGTAATTTAAATGTTTAATGCACTTCATGTTGTTAATAACAATGAATGGAATATATGAAGTGTTCATTTGCAAAAACAGATAACAGATAAAATCATGTTTTTTCATTGTGCATTCCAATTAATCTTAATTAAACTGCAGTTGGGTTATTTTGATTAAGTAAAAATAACAACAACAACAAAATACAGCACAATAAAAACATGATTTTTGAGTTTTGTTTTTGCAAATAAACTTCATATTTTCTTAATCTTTGTATTTTTATATCAATACGATACGAGATCATCCTATTTAAATTAATGTGATAAGATTAAAAGGTCAAAAGTAGAGCTGTCAAATCAATTAATCGCAATTAATTGCATCCAAACTAAAAGTTTGCACTTACATATTATGTGCGTGTGCTGCGTATATTTAGTTGTATATACAAATACACAAACATACATCTATATATAAAGAAATATTTACTAGGGCTGTCAAACGATTAATCACATACAAAATAATATATATTATATTATTATATAATAAATATATATATATATATAAATAATGTACTTAAAGTAAATGTACTTTATTTACACACTTGTAAATATTTCTATACACAGCACACACACACATATATTATGTAAAGCTGCAAATTCTACATTAATATCAAGTCTATATACATATACAGTATATCAATAAATATATATATAAATAAATAAAAGTATACTTCTATACTTAGAAGTATATAAGTATAACTAAATTAGTAATACAAGTATTAATTAAATTAACATTCAGCAAAGATGCTGTAAATTGATCAAAAATGAAAATAAAGATTTAGGGAAAATAAAAATTATATATATATATATATATATATATATATATATATATATATATATATATATATATATATATATATATATATATATATATATATATATATATATATATATATATATATATAATGCTGTTCCTTCTATTCTAATGACTGCTGAAAATGTAGCTTTGCCATCACCTGAATAAATAATTTAAAAAAAATTAAAATACAAAACAGTACACTATATAATGACCCAAACATCTGAATGGAAGTGAATTATAATGGTGCCATTTAATAAACTGAATTATATTGGTATCGTTTAATAAAAGATGTTATTTGATAAAAAATTTTGTATTTTGTAGTTTTTAATAATCCCTTAATTGTGGTAAACATAATTACATTGTATGGCCTCTCGTGGCCTTATTTTATTTGATAATTTCTGATATTTTACGTGTAATATCACTTGTTTACTCCACTGGCATTTTTTCTACTTTATATTATTTTTCCACTATATTATTTCTTTTTTGCAATAGTTTCACTTCAGCAAAAGCTGAAGATGTTTTTGCAATATGAATATACAGTTTTTGTCATGCCAATAAAGCATGTTAAAATTAAAACTTAAATTTACAAGACAGAATTAACAAATTCAAAGCCATATAAATGCAATAATTCCCATTAAACAATCCCTACAGCAACAATCCACAAAAACATTAATAATGCATTTCTTTTTAGGTAATTAGACTGCCATAAACCAATTCAGATGCATTTCCATAAACATAGCCTACTGTATAAACCTGTGTGTGGGCCCACATGAGCCACACACACATACACACATACATACACATACACACGAAGAAAGAAACAGTTTACCCGTATGATGGAGTTCATCTCTGGTGGGGTGACCTGTTTGGCTCTCTCTATCGCCCCCAGAACCTGCTGCTGGTGCTGAAAAAGACACACACAAATCACATCTTGTACAGTATGTTCCCACATTCACATTACAATCATTATGTGGACAAATGACATGCATTTACACTATAAATACCTGCCCTTCAACATAATGCACTGAACCCACAGATTATCATTGCTAAATCTTTACATTTCAATTACATGCAGCCTGTTCAAATCAGTTATGTATGCATAAATATGCAATATCATGAATATGATGACAAATCAGAGCATTTAAGACGAGGTGTAATGCTATAAACTACATGTTGAGGTAACGCTGCTATCTCTTTCTGTACCTCTTGAGACAGGTAAGGCAAGACTTGAGCACAGATCCCATTTAATCTCTTCACGATCTCTGCCTGCAGGGAGAAACACACACACACACACACACACACACACACTTATGTTCAGCAAATTCTTCCCTTTTAAAGTCGTCACAAATCCCTACAGCTCAGCTGGAAAAATATAAACAGACACTCTTGACTAAGTACATAATTGTACTACGAATAAAAATCTCATAATAATAATAATATATAACCATTTTACTGATAAAAATAAACATACATTTTTAAATAAACAAATAAGTATTCACATATTTAGTTAATATATGTAACACATTTATCTGCAATAAAAAGGACAAGGATATGAAGAGAACGCTCATATATGGAAACGTGAGTACTGAAAATGCCTGCGAGAGCTTGAGGGAAAAAAAAAAAAAAAAAAATGGAGAGAAACAAGCAGTGGGACAAAGAGAGAGGCAACAATAACCCTGTTTCAATAGCCTGCCATGCTGACACTTCATACAGCATGCAGGGGAGCGCGAGAGAGAAAGAGAAATGACTGCATACCAAACACTGGCATGCTTTACTCTTTGCATTCATGCCCTGTATTTCTGTCTCGCACACACTCTTCCGTGCCTGGCTGACTTTTTAAAAACATATTTCACCTGTGTCACATAAAGGGGCAGGGACTGATGAATAGTGTTCGTGAGACTGGCTGCAGTGGCGGCAATGGCGCGTGCCTAGATTTCCATGCGCGGTCTGTCAATCTAACTAACTGTCTGGTATATACAGATGACACTGTAGACATTACAAGGTCCTAAAGAGCAACACTTATTGGTGCATTTCTGATTTTGTGGGAAATGAAGCAATTTCAAATCACTGCATCATTCGAATATACTTACTTTTATGTTTATATATAAATAATACACACACACATACATAAATGTGACCCTGGACCACAAAACCAGTCATAAGTAGCACAGCTAAATTTGTAGCAATAGCCAAAAATACATTGTATGGGTCAAAATTATCATTTTTCTTTTTAATGCCAAAAATCATTAGGGATATTAAGTAAAGATCATGTTCCATGAAGATATTTTGTACATTTCCTACAGTAAATATATCAAAATTTAATTTTTGCATTGCTAAGAACTTAATTTGGACAACCTTAAAGGCGATTTTCTTAATATTTTGATTTTTTTGGCCCAGATTTTGGGATCAGTAAGATTTTTTAATGTCTTTAAAGACGTTTCTTATGCTCATCGAGGCATTTATTTGATCATAAATACAGAATTAAAAATGCAATTTATTCCTGTGATACAAAGGTAAATTTTCAGCATCATTACCCCAGTCTTTGGTGTCACATGATCCTTTCAGAAATCATTCTAACATGCTGATTTATTATCAATGTTGTTATTTTTTTTGGAACCTGTGATACTTTTATCAGGATTCTTTGATCAATAAAAGGTTAAAAAGCACAGCATTTATTTAAAAAAAAAAAAAAAAAAAGGTTTTCTAACAAACAGTACTGTTCAAAAGTTTGGGTCAGTAAATTTTTATTCTTTCTTTTTCTGAAAGACATTAATACTTTTATTCACCAAGGATGTGTTAAATTAATAAAAAGTGATAGCATAGATTTACCGTTAGAAAAGATTTCTATTTTGAATAAACGCTGTTCTGTTTATCTTGTTATTGATCACAGAGTCCTGAAAAAAAAAAAAAAGAATCACAGGTTCCAAAAAATAACTGTTTCCAACATTGATAATTCTAATAATAAATCAGCACATTAAATGATTTCTGAAGGATCATGTGACACTTAAGACTGGAGTAACAGCTGATGAAAATTCAGCTTTGCATCACATAAGTATATTTAAATAAAAAACATTATTTTATATTGTAATAACATTCTGCAATATTACAGTTTTTCTGTATTTTTGATCAAATAAATGCAGTCTTGATGAGCATAAGAAATTTCTTTAAAAAAAACATTACAAGTCTTACTGATCCCAAACTTTTAAGCGGCAGTGTATATATACATAGCAGAAGAGCAGAGCAGAGCAGTATTGTATTTTAATGTGTTAAAATATAATTTATTTCTGTGATGCAAAGCTGAATTTTCAGCATCATTACTCCAGTCTTCAGAGTCATATGATCCTTTAGAAATCATTCTAATATGCTGATTTGCATTTCAAGATGCATTTCTTATTGTTATCAGTGTTGAAAACAGTCTTTGCTCCCGAATACCTTTGTGAAAATCATAAAACAATTTTTGAGAATTCTTTGGTGTAAAGAAAAAAATAAATCAGAAAAACTACATTTGAATTTTTTTGTATCCTTTGTTTTGTACAGAATTTTGAGCATGCTTTCTTTAAATAAATACAAAACAAGCTTATTTATTTATTTATTTATTTTTATTAAATTAAATAATTTAATTTAATTCAGTAAAGATTCTGAATAATTTCATCCATACTGATTATACACACACAGACACTGTTTTCCTCCAAGATTATTTGATGTTTAAAAAAAAAAAATAATAATAATCACCACATAAAAAGTTATAACAGATCAAGCAAAAGTCCACTAAACTGAAAAAGCACAATATATATAAAAAAGATAAGTTGTTTGTAAATAAATATATAAATTAAAATAATTCAATATATAAGATTCACCACACCTTTAAGAAATGCATATATAATTAGAACCACTAAGCTGTTTGGAAATAAATGAAAAACAAAATTTTTTAGAACTGCCCAGTAGTTTGTAAATCGATCAAATAATAAAGAATAAAAAATATAAAGAATATAATAAGACTATAAGAACTGCCACATATGAACCAATAAATAAAAAAAAGCTCGTTTTTATTTATTATTTTCTTTATTACTTTATTCTACATTCATACTGATTTTATATGTGCGCACAAATATTTTGCTACGATTAATATATTATACACACACACGCATGTACATATATATATATAAACAATTTCTTCTCTTCCGTGTTGGTCTTCGTCGTGCGTTCACGAGAGCACCACGGCGTATTTATTTAAGCAGGGTCAGAAATCTCTCGGATTTCATCAAAAATATCTTACTTTGTGTTCTGAAGATCAACAAAGGTCTTACAGTTTTGGAACGACATGAGGGCGAGTAATTAATGACAGAATTTTCTCTTTTTGGATGAGCTATCACTTTAAGGCATAGTTTGGTACTTCAGTGCATAGACAGTATCAACTAAAGCACCAGCATTCAATAGTATAGTGCATAAGTGATGAAGATGAAAATTAGGGATGTTCATAACTGGTCTGATTAGATGAACTCACCTGCTTGTGCATTTCGATGTTCAGCCCGTAGGACATCTCATAGTACTGCAAAGAAATAAAGCAAGTCAGTCATGAAAATGCTGTATCACAGCTCTAATACACAGAACTGAACATGCAGGACGGGAGCGTAACATGTGCGGGCGTACTTGTGCGTAGCACGTGCTAAAGTGTTAGCCTCGCTCATCATCCACACGTCTACGAGCAGCGCGGCACAACCTCGGCCGCTAAACAAGAGCAGAGAGCATCAGTGATGGAGCCAGAGTTGGATCAGGGTCGGCTCTGCCAAGCAGCAGTAGGTCCCTAAAGCAATTACCACCCACGCAAAGCGGACGCCCACCCTCCCCATCTTCCAGCGGGTGCGGACAGAGCGGGGGAACCCGATAGGCTATTAGAGGGAGGGAGGGCGCTCTGGCTGATGCGCGTGAGAGCAACGCCGCACAGATTAAATGAGATTAAGCCGCTCGACGGATCAATTAGAGGCGGAATATCAGACGGCAACACGAGGCTCGGGCCGGAGACAACGAGGTTAGAGCGAAGGGGAGGGAATATCGTCGGGGGGGATGGAGGAGAAGAGACAGCAGAGTATACGGACAAAAGAAAGAACGGCAGACAAGGTGGAAAAGGAAGGGATGGGGGTGGAAGACTAGGGAGGAGAGGAAGTCAAATTGTACAAGATGGAGCCAGAAGAATCATGGCCAAATTTAACCTGATAGATTTTTGAGGCAAATGGATTTTGAATGCAGCTTCTTAAAAATGTATTGAAAGTAAAATATTTACTGAAACATTTATTGAAGTGAAATATTTATTAAAGTGAATGAAAAACAAAATTATAATATAATATAATATATGATATGATATATGATAAAAGACCTGCCAAATATATATGACATGAAAGAATTAGTAAATAAAAGTTAAAAATAAATACAGAAAATAATACATAAATGAAAAAGGAAATAAAAAGTGAATTCAGCATTAAATTTTATTACAAATGAAATATTTGTTTTTATCAAGTAATTTATTTTCCTGTTATTATATTGTATTTATTTATTTATAAATACTTATTAATTATAATTTACTTATAACTACGAAGTTCTTAATAAACAGTTAAAATCAAGCTGAAATATAATACAATATAATATAAAAAAAGCATAATATATATAAAAAAAAACGATAAGCAGTTTTTAAATAAATCAAATATATAAGAAATCACCAGATATTGAAAAATACATATATAATAAGAACCACTAATATAATATAATATAATATAATATAATATAATATAATATAATAATATATAACAGATATAAGAACTGCTGAGATGAAAAAAAAAATAAGTAAAAAAAAATAACACAACATAATATTATATTGTCATCTATATATGCACACAAACATATATACGTATATATATATTTATTATATAAATATATATATTATACATAACTATTTAAACTGTTTGTAAATAAAATCAAATAAAAAATAAAATATATTGAGAAAGAGTCACTAAGTTGTTTGTAAATAAATGTTTGTAAATAAATAAACAATGTACTATAATATAAAATAATATATAATATAATATAAAATAAAATAATATAATATAATACAATACAAGAACTGCTAAACAAGTAAATAAAAAAAACAATGTAATATATTCCCATATTTATATATAATTTAAATATTATTCATAATAACTATTTAAGTTCTTTGTAAATAAACATATATAATATAATATAATATAATATAATATAATATGAACAGCTAAGATTAAAAAATAAGTACATAAAAAACAATATAGTATATTGTAATACTATATATTTCATATAAATATATTATGTATAATTTAAATATTACATATAAAAACTACCAAGTTGTAGATTAGATAAAAAAAATAATACAATGTAATACAATAGAGCCACTAAGTTGTAAATATAGTTTAGAAAGATATAATATAATATAATATAATATAATATAATAGCCAAATATATGCGTAATTAGTAAATTAGAATTAGTAAATAAAAATTAAAAATAATAAAATAAACACAGAAAATAAATAAACAAAAAGGAAATAAAAAGTACATTCAGCATTAAAATTTATTACAAATGAACTGTTTGTTTTATCAAGTAATTTATTTTCCTGTTATTATATTGTATTTATTTATTTATAAATATATAATATAATTTACTAATAACTGCAAAGTTCTTAATATAATACAGTATATATATAAAAAATATATTAAATAAGCATAAAAAAAGCATAATATATAAAAACGATAAGCTGTTTTTAAATAAATCAAATATATAAGAAATCACCAGATATTGAAAAATACATGTATAATAAGAACCACTGAGCTGTTCGTAAAAAAAATAATAAATATATATAACAGAATAAAGAACAATATAATAAAGAATATAACAAGACCATAAGAACTGCCACATAATGAATAAACTGAAAAAAAAAAAAAATTTATAACTGCTAAGTTGTAAATAAAATTTTCTAATAAAGTCAAATATAATATAATATAAGAACCACTAACCTGGAAAAAAAACAAACAAATAAATAAATAATTAAGCTAAATCTAATCCAATATAAAGAACCGCTACATACTGTAAGAACTGCTAAACTGAAAACAAAACAATTAAAATAAATAGATAGATAAATAAAATATAATATAGTACATAAAGAACCACCAAATATTTTTAAATGGGTTAAAAAACAAACAAACAAACAAACAAACAAACAGGTAAATAAAGAAAATATAGACTAGACTAGAGTAGAGTACCAAGTGAGCCAACTACGCTACTGATGTCCCCTCAAAAAAAACAAAACAAAAAAATAATAAAAACAAGAAGAAACTAGGTGCATGATGCCTCTGGGTGGACAGGAGGTACAGAATGGTAATAGAGCAGCAGAAAAGACAGTGCAGAGGCAGACAGAGAATAAGACACAATGGAATCAGACAGGTAAGGGCTAGGTTAGTTTCTTGCGGATGTGAATATGTTCCGGCACATCTAGCCTAAGGCACGTCCCTCTGGAGGAGAGCGCGCTCTGTGCAGACTTACCATGATATAATGACGTTGCATTTCTGACTTCTCGCTGGCCAGCTTGTCACATTCGAGCTTCAGACTGGAGAAAGAAGAAAGACTGGTCAATGAAAAAAAAGAGACACTAGACATATATTATGCAACAGAGGCTGAAGAGTTCAGAATACTTCAGATGTTTTTTTTTTAAGGTTTAGGGCTTTTTGACATTATATTGGCCAAGTCAATAAATAGGGAGACGAATTTAGTGTTAATAAACCGTTTATTTTAGGAAAACCACACAAAAATGTCTCTATGTATCAAATTCTTACAGAAAATTTAATCTGTCAGTTATTTTTGTAACACATCATCAGGTGTGTAAAAAAAAGCACACACCAAAAAAAAAACAAAAAACACTTGAGTAAACATTTGGTTGAGTATCTGTACTCTCACTTAATTAAAAGTATCTTGCCAAAAACATACTTGAGTGAAAGTAAAAAAGAACAACTTTCAATCGTATTTGCGTATTAAAAAGCGTAAGTACTATAGCCAAAAAAATCAATTAATTTGATAAAAGATTTTTAAGAAAATGTTTTTTTCTTTAGTCATGTCTTATCCCAAATCAGTCACATTTAAGAATCACTAAATAATAAAAAATAAAATAAATAAAATAACTGATTTTATACAAGATTTTTTTTTCTTTAGTTATATCTTATTTCGCCCAAATCATGATCCCAAAATCGCCGACATTTAAGAATAGCTCAATTGAATAAATAAAATTCCAGATTTGCTAAATTGAAAAATAAAATAATATAAAATAATTGGATGACATTTTTTTTCTTTAATTGTTTTATTTCACTCAAATAATAATCCCAAATCACCCACATTTTAAGAATCGCTAAATTGAATAAATAAAATCCCAGATTTAAGAAATTCCAAACTGAAAAATAAAATAAAATAATATAATTCACTAAAATTATTTTTTCCTTAATTATGTTTTATTTCACCCAAATCATAATCCCAAATCAGCCACATTTAAAATGGCTTAATTAAATAAATAAAATCCCAGATTTAAGAGATGCTAAATTGAAAAATAAAATAAAATAAAATAAAATAAAATAATTGGATTTTTTTTTTTCTTTAATTAGGTTTTATTTCATGAGCCACATTTGAGAACTGCTAAATTAAATTAAATTAAATTAAATTAAATTAAATTAATCATTTTTTTCTTTAATTATTCAGGATCCCAAATTAGCCACATTTAAGAATCGCTAAATTGAATAATATAAATTAAATCAAATCAAGAAACTGGATATTTTTTTCTTTAGTTATGTCTTATTTCACCCAAATCAGTATCCCAAACCAGCCACATTTAAGAATCACAAAATAAAATAAAATAAAAGCGAAAGTGCCATAGCCTAAATAAATAAATAAATAAATAAATAAATAAATAAAAAACAATTATTGGATAAGAGATTTTTAAGAAAAAAGGTTATTTTTCTGTAGTCATGTCTTATCCCAAAGCAGCCACATTTAAGAATCGCTAAACGGAATAAAATAAATAAAATTAAGTAAATGGATATTTTTTTCTTTAGTTATGTCTTATTTCACCCAAATCAGCCACAATGAAGAATCGCTACAATGAAAAATAAAACAAAAAAATATAAAATACAATAAAATAAAAATAATTTATATTTATATTTATATTTATATTATATATATATATATATATATATATATATATATATATATATATATATTTATATATTTATATATTTATATATATATATATAATTATTTTATTGTATGTTATTTTATTTATTTATCATATTTTATTTATTTGCTTATTTTTTTTTAAAGTTTAAGGACAGCATTCTCTTACAACGTTGAATGGAATCGAACCAGAATTTCCCATATGAGCACCACAGCTAATCGTGCCTTCAGCATGTGTGCAAACCACTAGCCTTTCAAGGCACATTATTTCTTTGTTCCCAAAGAAAACAAAAGCTTGATGTTGGGAAATCCAATTAGAAGTTCCATATGGAAAAGAGTGATGAATGTGAAAACGTCCGGTGAAAACAAGCCAAGAAAAAGTATCTGATCTATACAAAAACAAAAGTGCCACGACATACTAGAGGTTTTTGTTTTGTTGCCGTATGACAGGCATTCTGTCTCTTCATACCTCTCCAGTCTGCTGCTTCCACTTATCCCAAAAAAGGGAAAAAAAACTGTGCTGTTATGACTGTGTAACATATATTGGGGGTTGTCATGGTGACCATCCTCCCTGCTGCCAGGCTACCTGTGATTGGCCATGCCAGCCACTGATTGGCCGAGACCTCCTGAAGGTTCCAAAGATGCTCTCGCAAAAAAAAAAAAAAGACGCTAAAAAAACGACACATTGATGGAGTTTTATTGCCGCTTCTTTCCGCCTCCAAATCGCTCCTGCTGTCATCCTTATTTTGATTTATGTATTCCCTGATCTATTTATGCATTTGTAGAAGGGAGCGACAGCTCGGCGAGGCTCTGGGGACCGCCTGCAGTACATTTCCTTTAAAAGGCTGAACGCAGCACCAAAAAACCCTTGTCTTTTGAATCTCAATTGAAGTCAATGGCGGCGAATCCACGCTCTGAATACACACAGAAAAACGTAGGGCCTATTCTTCTGTGAACCAGGGTTAAATGAGGGTTTGCTCGTTGTCATGGGAATAGGGAGGGAAAGACATGTTGCCTTAAAGGCGGGACAGTAGCAGCGTCTTTGTGTCTTTAAAAGAGTCTTCCGTCTCAGTCTACAGGAGTCAAAGCATCAGACGGATCAGATCACAGTAGCCGCTCCGTGTTAATCGGCGAGGGAATGAGGCACTAGGGGAAGCTTGTTAGAAGAGATAAAAAAAAAAAAAAAAAAAACATGCCTGCTAATAGTGAGTTTAGTCACACTGCTTTGTAGAGGACCGCCTTAAAGAAATGGTTCAAAAAGAAATGTGGTTTTGAGCTCGTATGGCTGTTTACTGTGGAACACAAAATGAGAAAGTTTGATAATGCGCCGATCGCTCTTTTATAGTGTAGTCTGATTCAAGAGCATATCACTTTTATGAACTGGTTCTTTTATTGAATCGCACAAGACGACTCATGAGTAATGGGTAAGAAACAATCTGGTGATTCCTTTACAAAATGAACTTACCGAATCAGAGTAGTTTTTGAATTATCATCTGACTCAACCACTGAATCACGAGTCATTACTTTCTGACTGGTTGCTCTTGTCTACTATAGTTGGATTGCAGAACAAATTACTTTTATGAATTGCTTCTTTTATTGAATCGCACAAGACTCATGAGTTATGAGTAAGAACCAATCTGGTGATTCCTTCACAAAATGAACTCACTGAATCAGAGTAGTTACTGAATTATCATCTGACTCACTCACTGAATCACGAGTCATTGCTTTCTGACCTATAATGTGCTGGCTGCTCTCCTCTACTAAAATCGGATTCAAGAACAAATGACATTTATGAACTGGTTCTTTTATTTAGTCACACAAAAGACTTATGAGTTATGAGTCAGAATCAATCTGGTGATTCCTTTACAAAATGAACTCATTGAATCAGAGTAGTCACTGAATTATCAGCTGACTTACTCACTGAATCTAGAGTCATTATTTTCTGACCTGTGACTGTCTGGTTGCTCTTCTGTACTATAAACAGATTCAAGAACAAATGACTTTTATGAACTGGTTCTTTTATTAAATCACACAAGTCGACTCATGAGTTATGGGTCAGTATCAATCTGGTGATTCCTTTACAAAATAAACTCATTAAATCAGAGTAGTTACTGAATTATCATCTGACTCACTCACTGAATCACGAGTCATTACTTTGCAGCTTTGCTCTTCTCCACTATAATCGGATTCAAGAACAAATGACTTTTATGAACTGGTTCTTTCATTGAATCACACAAGACGACACATTATGGGTCTGAATCAACCTGGTGATTCCTTCAAAAAATGAAATCACTGAATCAGTAGTTTTTAAATTATCATCTGACTCAACCACTGATTCACGAGTCATTACTTTCTGACCTGTAACTGTCTGGTTGCTCTTCTCCACTATAATCGGATTCAAAAACAAATGACTTATGAACTGGTTCTTTTATTAAATCACACAAGTCGACTCATGAGTTATGGGTCTGAATCAATCTGGTGATTCCTTTACAAAATGAATTCACTGAATCAGAGTAGTTACTGAATCATCATCTGACTCACCGAATCTTGAGTAATTACTTTCTGACTCAAAATGTTCCAGTTGCTCTTTCTACTACAGTTTGACTCAAGTACAAATGAATCGTATCAACCAGTTTTTTTAAAGTATCAACATCTGGTGATTCCTTCACAAAATGAACTCACTGAATCAGAGTAGTTTTTGAATTATCATCTGACTCAACTACTGATTCACGAGTCATTACTTTCTGAACTGTAACTGTCTGGTTGCTCTTGTCTACTATAGTCAGATTCAAGAACAAATTACTTTTATGAACTGGTTCTTTTATTGAATTGCACAAGACTCATGAGGTGTGTAAGAACCAATCTGGCGATTCCTTCACAAAATAAACTTATTGAATCAGAGTAGTTACTGAATTATCATCTGACTCAACCACTGAATTACGACTCAAAATGTTCTGGTTGCTCTTTTCTACTACAGTTTGAATCAAGTACAAATGAATAGTATCACCCAGTTCTTTTAAAGTATCAACAAGACGGCATGGGTCAGAATCAATATGGCAATTCCTTCACGGAAAGAACTCACTAAATCAATCAGAGCATTACTGAACTAACATCTGACTCACTCGCTGATTCACAAGTCATTACTTTCCGTCTCATAATGTGCTGGTCGCTCTTTTCTACGATGGTGATTCCTTCACAAAATGAAATCACTGAATCAGAGTAGTTAGTGAATTATCATCTGACTCACCGAATCACAAGTCATTACTTTCTGACTCAAAATGTGCTGGTTGTCTTTTCTACTACAGTTTGAGTCGTATCAACCAGTTCTTTTAAAGTATCAACAAGACAAAATGGGTCAGAATCAATGGCAATTCCTTCACGGAAAAAACTCACTAAATCAATCAGTGCATTACTGAAATAACATCTGACTCATTCACTGAAACACAAGTCATCGCTTTCCAGCTCATAATGTGCTGGTTGTTCTTTTTTACAACAATCAGGTTCCAGAACAAATGACTCTCATGAACCAGTTCTATTAATGAATCACAAAAAAAAAACTCATGAATTATGGGTCAGAATCAATCTGGTGATTCCTTCACAGAATGAACTTGAGTAATTACTGAATATTTATTCAACTTGCTCACTGAATCACAAGTCATTACTTTCAGTCTCATAATGTGCTGGTTGCTGTTTTCTACTATAGTTTGAGTCAAGAACAAATGACTCTTATAAACCAGATATTATAAAATATCTCACAGGAAGATGTGTCAGAATCAAAACAGCGATTCCTTCACAAAATGAACTTACAGAACATTTACTGAACTAACATCTGACTCACTCACTGAATCATTACTTTCTGACTCGTAATGTGCTGATGGCTCTTTTCTACTATAATTAAATGACTCTTATGAATCAGTTCTATTAATAAATCAAACAAAAACATGAATTATGGGTCATGTATATATGGCGATTCCAACTGGATCAATAAGTGAATTCAACTGAATTGAATCTAGTTTGTGAACAAATCATCCAGACTGGTATTATCAAACAAATCAACTGATTCACTGAAAAGATCTGACTCGAAATATAGATTCATTCACAAACCAGACATGACTACTTATCTCATGAATACATCAAAGAGAACAAAGTTGGTGGATGTCACACTTATCTTAGAAAAATGACTTACATTTTGGTCTGTTCTTCACACACAAACATCATTTGATTACAGAAGAGTTTGAATATAGTAAACTATTTATATAACCCAATAAAAAGTTCATTTTTTAGCTTGAAAGCCTCAGTCCCTCTTCATTGTAAAAGAGCAACCAGCAAATTCTTTGACAACTAATCATTTCGTGTTCCACATAGCAGAACTAAATAATTTCAGTAACTAAAACAAAGCTGAAATAAAATAAAACCATTAGATGAAACTTAAAAAAAAAAAAAAAACAGAAATGGAGAAACTCTTGCTTCATTGCTTTAAGGTACTGAAAGTGTGTGTGTGCGTACCTGTGGTATTGTGCTTGAAGGAACTGGAACTCGTCCTTGATGCGGTCGCACGAGTCTGACGTCGTGAACTTCAGCTGCTGCGATGAAGCCTGGAACGAAAGCAATTTACGGCGGTCAATCGCATTATTCAGAAAACGTGTGTCGCAGCAACATCTGGGCATCCGGGGGGACGGACCGGCGCTGCCGTCTCAATGCCAAGAATGGAAAAATCTGGCCAAAACAGATGCGGCTTTCTAAACACAGGGAATTCTGTAATCAAGAGTGAATTCAAGTGTACTGTATAAAAAGCAGCAAATGAAATCTCAAAGGCTTACTGCGACATTCAGAACTCATAATTTCGAAGGCGTCTGTCATGTCTGGAGCACGACATCACCCCAGGTTTTTGAATTACATGTATTCTGCTTGCAGGTGAGCTTATTTCCCTAGTGTGGGGGCCACACCTGTAGGGAAAATGCAGATGTTATTGGAACTGTTTTGCGCTTTTCAGGGCAGATTTTTCCTAGACTTGGTGATATGTTGGCGCATTTCCCAATAAGCAACTGCCATACTCCAATTTTGATGAATGCAGGCCTTCCAGCTTTTAATGTAATTCTAGTAATGCTGAAAAAAGAAACCCCAGGATGATCTCTCCTATTGCCAATGTTTCCGATTCTGGCTACTGAAAATGAACACTAGACATTTTAGTCATTTCGACTGTAGAATTGACTTGAGTTTGCTGGGTAGGATGAGGGTTGGCAATAAGTGAGCTTTTTGAACAATCCACACAGACTTGAGTCAAATGAGCTCGAATCGTTTGATCAGAGTGGGGAGTAAATTAACGTAAATTTTCATTTTATTTTTAATTATTTTTTTTAGTTATTTGGTATAGATCAATAATCTTGGGAAGGATTTCTTTAAGTATAATTTTTTTTTAATATTAGTTATAGTTTTTTTTTTTTTTTTTTTTAGTATAAATGAGACACTATTTATAACAAAAAATAAAGAAATTAAACAAAATAAACAGAAGAAATTAAACAATTTATGATAATGATGACGATGACAATGATGATTATTATTATTATTATTATTATTTCCATCTTCCAAAGATTTTAAAATTTACGTTTACCGTGAATTTTTGGCTGATACATTTATGATTATTATGATGATTATTATTACCACTACTTTTGTTGCTGTTGTTATTAATGTTGTTGTTATTGTTATTGTTATTATTATTATTAATTATTTTATTATTATTATTTTATTATTATTAATATTATTATTTCAAGCTTCCAAAGATGAATTTATCATCACAATTTTAGTATATAATAATAATAATAATAATAATAATTTGTTGTTGTTATTATTATTAACAATGTATAATTAAAAATGTGTAAAAACAATATTATTAAAAATAAGAATTATAAATAATGCATGTTATTAGTTTTTTTTTTAGATCTTTGGATTTTTGGCTGGTATATTTGGCTGGTCAGTACTGTTTTGCTAGCATATTTTATTACCTTTTTAGTTTTAAAATTATAATGATGATGATGATGATAATAATAATAATAATTTGTTGTTGTTGTTATTAATTGTAAATATGTAAAAATAATATTATTCAAAATAATTAATATAAATAATGATTGTTATTATTATTATTATTATTATTATCATCATCATCATCATCATTATTATTATTAGTTTTTATTAGTAGTAGTTATTACTATTATTATTAATAAAAATTATAAAAATAAATCATGATTGTTATTATTATTATTATTATTATTAAAAATAATAATAATAATAATAATGATAATAATATTTTTATTTATTTATTTTTTAGCTTCCAAAGATTTTAAAATTTTGAATTTTACAGTGGATTTTTTGGCCGTTATATTTGGCTGGTCAGTACTGTTTGGCTAACATAATTTATCATCACCATTTTTATAATAATAATAATAATAATAATAATAATAATAATAATCATCATCATCATCATCAATTAAAACATGCTACCAAAACAGGGCAGATTTCTATATACCAGCCAAAATTCCACTGTAAAATTTGGAATTTAAAAACCTTCAGAAACTGGAAATACTACTACTACTATTACTACTCCTACTAATAAAAATAGTAACTGTGTGACCTATTTATAAGTTTTCGTGTTTGATCCTATAGTCTTATCAGTAAACAGCAGTAAAAACAACAAAAAGAAACTAATTCGGACACTTATCCATCAGCATGCCGGACTTGGTTGTTTTTTTTTTGTATTGGGCACTCTGATCTCTTCTAAACAATCGAACAGCTGATTCATCATGTTATTTTCCGAATTGCCAACCCGTTCTTGACTCCTTTCGAGTGTTTGCGTTTTTCCATTTCAAAAATCCCGAGCCACTCTGCGGGTGAGAGCTCGACGGATGAAATTCTCGGTACGAGCGGACCAACCTTTAACACAAACTGTGTACTTAGCCCGAGCGCTCTGTGCTCTGCTGCATATGAAAGAGAGGCTTGTGTCAACAGCGAGCACTTAGTGCCCAAACAGTCAATCTTTTTCAGACGCCGTTAACAGTAGCCCTCACATCTCTGCGTGGCTACGGGAGATACGGTTTCCTTAGGGAATGCTGGGGAACGGGGCTGATTGGGAATGTTTTTGAGTCGTTGGTGGAGCGTCCGGCGATGGCGAGATCACGGGTGTTACGTACACACAATACTTGCTTTCAACGGCAGCCATGCTGGCCTTCTTGCTACACCGTAACGTCATCTGGACTGTTTAAGCAGGCGCTGAATACTGTTAGCTGTTTGCTAAACAGAGGGAGCATTTTAAAACTCTCATTAATACATTAATACAAGTGTGTTGAAACAGATGTACACATGCTATGTGAATGAACAAAAGCTTATGGGTCATAAAGAAGTTTATAGTGAGCAGAATTATGGTGATTTTTTTTTTGTAATGACTCTGACTTTGAATAAACTTGTCACTTACATGTCAAAGTAACACAATAACTTTAAGTACACTTATTACAAAGTCAATCTTTTACAGAATAACCTGGAATTAAATGACTGGTCCAAGTGTGCAATGGTTATTAACATCCATTAATTTTCCAGATGCTTAAAAATCACTTGTTTTTAAGTAGATTAACTCTAAAACTCTGTAATCTTTAGCAAATAAATAGCAAAATAAATATCTATCTTTTTGAATGTATATTATAATGTTGTGATGCCTAAATTTACTTATAGCATTTAAAACTAATTATTGAATTATTTTAATTTAATTTAATTTAATTTAATTTAATTTAATTTAATTTAATTTAATTTAATTTAATTTAATTTAATTTAATTTAATTTTATTTTATTTTATTAGGACCAAATAAAATCAAATTTCAGTATCACCTATCAGTTAATATATTGACTTTATTTATTGATAGATTTAATATATTGAGATTGGTAAATAAATAAATAAATAAATAAATGATAGGCCGATTCTATACTTTTTGATAAATAAATAAATACATAAATAAAATACATACATAAATTGATATTGAAAATCTATACTATTTGGTAAATAAATATATAAAATAAATAAATAAATAAATAAATAAATACTTTGTACTATTGTACTAGGGCTGTCATTGATTAATCGTGATTAATCGCATACAAAATAAAAGTTTGAGTTTGCCTAATATATGTGTGTGTACTGTGTATAATTATTATGTATATATAAATACAAACACATTCATGTATATATTTAAGAAATATTTACAAGCATATGTATTTATTATAATTTTTTATATAATTTATATTATATATAAAAAAATCATTTTGTATATTAATAACATATTTCTCATATATATACACACACAGTAATTAGTGTGTATTTATATATACATAATAATTACACACAGTACACACACATATATTAGACAAACTTAAACTTTTATTTTGTATGCGATTAATCGTGATTAATCGTTGACAGCCCTATATTGTACTATAAATAAAAACTGTGTACTATTTTGGAAAATAAACAAATAAAGAAATAAATAAATCTCATTAATTGAAAGGCTGATTCTACACTTCTTGATAAATAAATAAATAAATAGACTGATGGGTATTGAAAATCTATACTATTTGGTAAAATAAAGAAAGAAAGAAAGAAAGAAAGAAAGAAACTGATATTAAAATTCTACACTGTTTGGTAAATACAATTGATATGCCGATACTAAAACTATTTTGATAAATAAATAAATAAAAAACAGATATTGTTTAAATAAATAAATAAATAAATATTTGTAATCTGTACTATTTGGTAAATAAATAAATAAATAAATGAATAAATAAATATTGAAATTCTATACTATTTGGTAAATACAGAAATCGATATGCTGATACAGAAAAATCTTGATAAATAAATACATAAATAAATAAATAAATAAATAAATAAATAAATAAACTGAAATTGAAATTCTATACTGTTGTTTGGTAAATAAATAAATAAATTTAGTATATTAACTGATAGGCTGATACTGAAATTCTATACTATTTGACAAATAAATAAATAAATAAATAAATATGCAGATGTTGAAATTCTATACTATTTGGTAAACAAACAAACAAATCTCAGTATATTAATATATGCCGATACTGAAAATCTATACTATTTGGAAATAAATAAATAAATAAATAAATCTCACTATATTACCTAAAAGGCCAATACTGAAATTCTATACTATTTGTTAAACAAATCATATAAAACATTTTCAGTTTTTGTTTGTTTGTTTATTTATCAAATAGTAAAAAATTTCAATATCAGTCTAGTAGTTGATATACTAAGATTTATTTATCAAATAGTACAGAATTTCAATTTTGGCCTATCAGTTAATATACTGAAAGTATTCAGAAATGTATCATCTTTATTTATTTATTTGTTTGTTTGTTTATTTATTTATATAGTCGAATAAATTGCCAGCTTATCAGCATCAGCCAGAATTTTCAAAAACGTATTTTTTAATAAACACATCAAACAACACTCGAATAAATTAATGAATATTTAAATTATTTTTCCATGTCATTTCACTATTACACTAGTAAATGAATAGAAATGTCTTAAACTTAAAATGGGTGTAAAATGTGTATTAAAATGATTAATTTCTTTAAATTATTAATTGATTTTTGGGGGTTTTGAGCCAAACAATCACAGCTTACGATACCACTGTTGTCAGATTTTATTGCTAATTTAAAATACGTGACTGAAACACAACATCTCACACAGGTGATTTCTGTCTGTTTCCCATTCAAACAGACATGAGCTATACTTGTATAACTGGAAAAAGCTTCTTGGAAATATTGCAAAAATAGCTACTGACTGAACCTGCTTTATCTTTAAAAGTGACTGCTCTTCTCTACCAATTGAGCGTCAGATTCGCTTTATGCGATTCAAACCTGCAACCTTTTGGTTAGCAGGCCAAATGTTTAATCACTAAGCTACACCAGCCTTAATGAAGTGACGGAAACCTTCAAGGTTGCAAAGCTTAGTCTAATGATTTTAAGCTTCAGAGCAAATCCCATATTCACTTAAAAAAAAGAAAACCACACACAGGCGCACTCATGCAGCACAAGAGCCAAAATATGGGACAATCCCTAATTTGACTCCGCTTCTGTGCGCTTCTCCTTTGAGATGCAATTAAACCATTAAAAGGCTTTATACGCTGGTGGGCAAATTGTGAGTCTTCTGTGGCTAAATGGGATTCATCATTCCCGTAATTTACAGTTGTGCCTCCCACCCCACCGTTTAACAGAAAAAGAAATGTTCTAGAAAATTCTTTCAACTCTAATGTTGGCAGTTTTTTTTCTCCATCCCAAGGGATTACACACAAAAGCCCAGATGTAGTTATCTGAAGAGGAGAAGAGAGTCTTTACACTTGAATTACAGTGAATGTGGTTCGGTGAAATGCCAGCAAACCAAGAGGCGCTAGGATCACTACAGAAAATCCTCACCCCCAGTCTTCCTGAGTCTTTACTATGTTTGGAATAACATATTACTAGTACTATTTCTGTGCATTTCAATACACAGTATATATATGCTATGCACATCATACAAATAGAATAGCTGAAGGACTACTAACAGCCAAAATATGCTGTGTGAATTACTATATCCCAAAATGCATTGAACTTAACTTGAACCTGCATTTCATTATATTAATTATTTTATCCAACAGGTCTTCAGACTGACATACAAGTCCAACAGATAATGTTGGGCCTTTAAATGAAGGATTATTATAGTCATATTAGTCATTTTTTGCACTACCAATTTACCACAATTTGATCCATAAACACAGAAAAGCATTAAAGCGACAGTTCACCCCAAAATGAAAATTACCCCATGATCTACTCACCCTTAAGCCATCCTAAGTATATATGACTTTCTTCTTTCAGACGAATATTAGAGTTATATTAAAAAACGTCCTGGCTCTTTCAAGCTTTATAATGGCAGTGAATGGCTGTTGGGATTTTGAAGTCCAATAAAGTGCATCAATCTATCCTAAAAGTACTCCACACAGCTCCGGAGGGTTAATAAAGACCTTCTGAAGCAATTACATGCGTTTGTTTATAGACTGTAATCTCTAGCTTCCGCTAACTGTCATATGCATGGTGTTCCAACGAATAAAGTATGACGTCGTCTAAGCGCCGGTGGCAAATATGCTAGTCTTGTGAGAACCAAGTTTTGTTTACAGCAAAGGATAACCAGTCTTCCTCTTGGCTTATACCAAAATCCAGTGACATTTTTCTTTATAACTCCTCGCTTTGTACTTCTAATTCATGACCGGTGTTTTATTTTTTCTCCTCTGCGCTTCCACAGTGTTAACCTACGTCCTATGTCATTATGATGTATGGATGCACTTTTTTTGGGCTTCAAAATCTCAACAGCCATTCACTGCCATTATAAAGCTTGGAAAAGCCAGAACATGTTTTTTTAATGTAACTCTGATTGTATTCATTTGAAAAAAGTTGAGAGTGAGTAAATCATAGGGGAATTTCCTCTGTAACTATAGCAATCATAGGTTTTTATAAAACAAATTATGGCAAAAAAAAAGTGAACAACAAAAACAATTACAAAACAAAAACAACCAAAAAAAAAAAAAAAAAGAACGAAAGAAAACCGAACCAAACAAAAAACAAAACAAATCATTTAAAATGTTAGGGATTCTCTGGATTATATAAATTTGTCTCACTTAAGGATTATTTGGGGCTCTGACAGACATTTGTGACAAAGATTTTTGTGCATAAAACAGCTCCTGGAGAAAAATCACACCACATGACCAAACAAAACATTTTAAAAACCTGATGATTTAACAAAAACATACATCTATTAGGGTTGGGCGATGTCTATCAAATTGGCATTGGATGACATCTACACTGAAACATTTTTATAGATGATGACATCGTGGGGGGAGGGTTAGGCTTGGTGGTTGGTGTCTGTATTGACGGAAAACAGATAACGCGTTCTAATAAAATAACGTGAGCCACTAAAGGGACACGGTTAGCTGCGTGCTTGCGGTAGCCTGTTACATTACAGTATAAGAAATTTCACTTACCACATAAACAGAGTAAGGACAAACGACTGAACGAATGATTTGCAGATCCTGAGCACCACTGACAAACATCTAATCTTGTAAAATGTGTGGTAAGAACTGCCGCTCTAGTATACACAGAGCACGTGTGATCGCAAATCTCGAAAGTGAAAGTAAAGCGCGATCGTGCATTCAAAAATAGTTTTAATGCCACGCGTATTAATAGCGCATCCCTGATGCCCGCAATTTATATGCAGAGTAATTACCCAATGATTTAACTGCGAGAGAAAATATTGAAATATACATCACGCAATGCGATTTACTAACATTTGTGCTCGTCAAATTACTGGTATTTGCGCTGCTCTTGGTAGATTACGCTGGTCATTATGGAAATGACATGTTGCACCTGTTAGTAAAATCACACACTGAATTTTTCCCTCCCATCGGCACCGTTATGGAACTACGCTCTAACACTACTGTCTGGTAAATCTGGCCCAGAGTATTGTGTTTCTTTACAGTAGCAGAAGCATCATGGGGGTTGGTAAACCGGAAGCCACCCTGCAAAATAATAGTGGTGGCTAATCATGTTTGGGACAGGAAGTTGATTCAGATCATTATCTCTTCACCCAGCCTCAGTCATTGCAAACCCTCACCCCCTTTCACTTTGGGAGAAACGGTGTTATCCCACTTTCCCGCTCCGATCTGTCCTCATCGAGTCGTTTGAAAGGGGATTATTCACCTTTTATCACTTTAGGCGCCACACGCTCCCATATACAAGCTTCCTCTCACTGGAAAGGCTGACGGTGGCAGTCAAATTACAGACAAATAGCTGTCACACAGCATAAAGGATACACAACACAGCGGGTAGGGGGTAGTGAAAGAGAGGGGGAGCGAGAGAGCGAGCAGTGGGAATGTCAGTCAAGAAGAGAGCGTACGGTACGGTGGTTCACGATTGAAAATTAAAAGCAGGCGGGTCAAGGTGATTGCGAGATTACAGGCAGAACAGTAGTGAGCGTGATTGATGCCGTGTTGGTAAAGAGCTCGGCACGGGTCAGAGACTCCGGAAGACAGCCGATTACTCCCGACCCTGTAACAAATGGCACGGCCATGGGAGGCGAGCGACTGCCCGCAAATAATGACCCCTTGGAAAGAACCCTGCAGACTTATGGACTTCACATTCACGGTTAAACCAAAATAAGGCCAGACTGGTTGATTAACATTCAACTGTGTGCCAGTGCTATTTTAGTATTGTTTGTTTACAGTTTTTAAACCATGTTTCTTTCAATTTTAGTTTAAGTTTCATTAATTGTGCTTTTTCATTATTGTTGTACATGTTCCAGTTTTAATCATTTTAATACTTCCAATTTTTTTTCATTTTTAAGTTCTCATTTTTCTTTTCTGCTTTATTTCAATTCATGAAAATGTACTAATTTTAGCTATCCCTCTGGGGTCTGAGGGGGTTTTGGGGCCCTGGAGAAGTTTTGACATGCCCTGACATTTGTGCTTTTTTCAGTATCTTAAAAACATATTCATGGCTATTAATGACTATTAATAGCAACGTAATCCCTGTTGCTATTGTTGTGTGTAATGAACTAAAGTATTAAAGTATTATTTACATTTTTTATATCATTTACCATTTTTAGTCAAATGATTTGTGACTTTGAGATATGATTCAAGATTCAATAAAAATCACAGTTTATTTTTGTGTGCGATAAACTGAATGCCACAAAGTATTATTAACGTTTTTAAATCATCTACATTTTTAGTGAAATAATTTGTGACTGAGACCTGATTTGAGATTTAATAAAAAGAACTGACTCTGAAGAATTAGATGTCACTGATCACGCTGTTCATTGTTGTGTGCGATAAACTAAACTCCACAAAGTATTATTTAAACTTTTATAAATTGTTAACATTTTTAGTCAAATAATTTGTGACTGAGACATGATTTGAGATTTAATAAAAAGAACCAACTCTAAGAATTTGAGTAAAATCACTGATCACATTGTTCGTTGTTCTGTGCGATGAACTAGAGACTACAAAGTAAGCATTATTTACATTTTTTAAATGGTTTAAATTTTTTTTTTAATTAAAAAAATTGTTCTGAGGTGCAATTAAAATAACCGACTCCAAGAATTGGATGCCACTGATCACCTTTTTCATTGTGTGCGATGATCTAAATGCCAAGGAAAATATTATTTACATTTTTCTAAATCATTTACATTTTAAGTCATTTAAGATCATTTGTGACTTTGAGACATGATTTGAGATTGAATAAAAAGCACCGAATGGACATAATTTCTACATTACATTTATACTCAAATAATTTGTGACTTTGAGGCAAGATTCGAGATTCAAAGGAGAAGTCCACTTCCAAAACAAAGACTGACATATAATCTACTCACCCCCTTGTCATCCAAGATGTTCATGTCTTTCTTCAGTCGTAAAGAAATTATGCTTTTTGAGGAAAACATTTCAGCATTTTTCTTCATATAATGGACTAATATGGTGCATCCCAGCCGAGAAAACAGGGTCTTCTCCAGCGTTACGGTCAGTTATTTTCATAAAAATAATACAATTTATATACTCATCTTGTCTTACTCTGCCTGGACTGTTTTGTTCCGGTTCATGACAGTTAGGGTATGTCGAAAAACCCCCATCTCGTGCTCTCGCTCAACTTCAAAATCGTCCTATATCGCCGTTTTACCCTTTTTGTTAAGGGTGTTTGATCTTCTTTGCATGTTCACTTTGCAGAGACTGGGTTGGTACTTCTGCAGTGATGTAGGTTGATTTTGAAATGATTTTTGAAGTTGAGGGAGAAAATACGATTGGAGTTTTTCACCATACCCTAACTGTCTTGAGTCAGAATACACAGAGTTCAGGCAGCGCAAAGCAAGACAAGCATTTGAGATTAAAAAAAGTATTTAAATTGTATTATTTTAATGAAAATAACCAATCGTTTCACTAGATAAGACCCTTCTTCCTCAGCTGGGATCGTTTACAACCGCATTTGGGATCGTTTGAAGCCACATTTAAACTGCATTTTGGAAGTTCAAACTCAGGGCACCATATCAGTCCATTATATGGAGAAAAATCCTGAAACGTTTTCCTCAAAAAACATAATTTCTTTACGACTGAAGATAGAAAGACATGAACATCTTGGATGACAAGGGGATGAGTACATTATGTGACTTTGAGACATGATTTGAGATTTAATACAAAGAGCAGACTATAAGAATTGGATGTCACTGATCACGATGTTCATTGTTGTGTGCGTTGAACTAAACGCCACAAAGAAATAAAAAATCGTTGCAACGCGAATTGAGAATCAATCTGAGATTTTTTGAACACAACGTGATTCTTTCTCAAATCGATTCTGAGCTTAGTTTTGAACAGCAGATGGCACTGCTTGCTTTAGAAACAGCCATGCTGTTTGTTTCCAAATTCTTACATGCACTTGAAACTAAAATAATCATACAATTCGAAAAAGGCCGAGGTGACATTACATGAACGCTCTTCTTTGTGAGCGTTCGAGTGTGCGGATAAAAACTAGATTAGAGCGCCATCTGCTTTTTAAAATCTAAGCTCAGAATCGGTTCCAAAGAGAATCGCAATGCATTTGGGAAGATCTGAGAATAGATCCACAAATCGATTTATTGCCATCCCTACAAAGAATGTATTATTTGGATCCTAACAATCGATTAGTCTAGCCTGTTTTCAGTTAATGAACAGAATATTGTTGTGCACCTCCCATCCAGTAAGTCGTAATAAGCTTTGTGCTTTGTTACTTTTGACATGAAACAAAGTCTTCAAATTCTGTCCACTATTCAAACAATATATGCTATTTTGCCAGTGTTTGATGTGAAGTTTAAGAGAAGTGGCAACACGAAGCGCACTTGAACTGATCATTTTTCTCTTTAACACCAGTTTCAGCACAAAATAAAAAAACAAAATGTAAACTAAACATGTAAAATAAGACCAAAAACTATATCAGTATCTCAAAGTTACTAAAATAACACTGATCACTGCAAAAGGAGACTGAGCACGTGATAATTTTGCACTGAAGGCACTACGAGAAGTGCACAAAGAGTGGCGATCATAGCCTTTGGTTGTGGAGGCGGAAGCGATTGAGGAAGGCTTCTTTAGCCTGGTGTGTCTGTCGACAGGCAGGTCTGAGCGAGGTGCTGCCACATTAAACAGTCCCCCACCAGGCTGCTTTGTTCCAGACCGCTGCTTTACTCTGGGGCGCAGCTTTCCCACAGCGCAAGTCCATCACTGCCAGAGAATACTGATGCAGCCCGTCTGTCTCAGCGCACACACACATTCAAAAACATGTGTGCAACATACAAAAGCCTCTAAGCCACGAGCAACTGGCAAAAAACCTGCGCTAGTAAAAATAATCCTGCGACGCAATTATCCCAGCACGCGTCCTTCACACCAAAGGCCAGGAGGAACACAAACAGTCAGACAAGCTAATTAAGCCATCCGCGCCTCGTCCTTTCACCACGGTACAGGCCGAGCCTATTCGGGGAGGATGGCGTATTGTCAGCGGCTCTTTTGAAAAGGCCTGAATTTATCATTTCATGCAAAAAAACCTGGAAAATAAAGGAATCGGTATCACCTATGTTCACTTTTCTTTCCTTGTCCTCTCCACGTACGCTTTTTCAGTCCAGAAAGGTGTTTGAAGACTTATTTGCGATGCTAATGAGCAGTTATGCTATCAACAACCAAGACATCTGTTTGGGAGTGTGTGTGTATGTGTGTGTGTGTTACCACTTCAACCTGCAGAAATGAACAGCAAATTTGTTGCTGCCTATTTAGCAGCTATTTGGCTCAATTTTATTGATCGAAGATTATTAGTCGTCTTTGCTAAGGCAAGAATTACTACATGTTTAAATTAATATATTTTGTATTAAAAATTATATTTTATACTTTCTTATATAGTAGCGGTACTTAAAACAAGCATTGATTAATATAGATTTATTTATATTTTATATACTTAAATTACATATATTATAATATACATGTTAATACAATTATATACATAATATATATATATATATATATATATATATATATATATGAGCTTAAAATTTAAAAAATTATAGTATAAGTTTATATGCAAAATTTTATATTATGTAGATATGTAAAACATGTTAAATAATAAATATATATACTAACATTGATTTAATTGCTAAGGCAAAAATACAATAGATTTTCTTCATTAAAATTATATTTTTGTTATTTTATAAATGTTTTTATATATTACCACTGCTTAAGACAAGCATTATGACTATGATACATTTATTTATATTAACTATTATGATAGTATAACGTGTGCAAATCGATTAATCATGATTAAATCGCATCCAAAATAAAAAAGTTGGTGTTTACATAATAAACGTGCATGGACTGTGTATACTTATATGTAAAATAAATCATCACACACACATGCTGAATTATGCAAACACAAGCTTGTATTTTGGATGTGATTAATCGTGATTAATCAACTTGACATCACTAGCATCAATATAGTTTAAAATATAAATTTATATAATTTTATATATACACATATACATACATATATTAAAATAGACAGGATAATAAATATATATTTGTAATAAAGTAAGTTCAACAATACATAATATACTTAAATATGTAGTGCTGTCCAATCGATTAATCACGATTAATCAAGTCCAAAATAAATGTTGATGTTTAGACAATATACGTGTGTGTACTGTGTATATTTACATGTATATGTAAAATATACATATACATATTATTTAAACACAAACTTGTATTTTGGATGCGATTAATAGCGATTAATCGATTTGACATCACTAGTATCAATATAGTTTATAAGTTATACAGGAACTGAAAAAGAGACTAAATCAGCAAATGCTACAAGGCAGATTCAAAATTTCACAACTATATGAGCAAAGTCCTTTTAAAAGCCATTTTTTATCTTGGCATGACAAAAAAAAAGTAGTTCGCAATAAGTTTTTCGTCACGCATGCATGAGCGTGCAGGGGATAAACGGTGAAGTGGGCTTTTTCTCATGCACGTATGAGTATGTGTGTGTGTCGGTGTGTAAGAAACAGAGTTTATTTAATGAGCAAGATGTGGGACAACAGGGATTATCCGCCGCGTTGAGGGATTTGAGGAGGGAAAGACGGAGGTCTGTCCTGCTCACTCGAGCAGACTTAATAAATCTGCCCCGAACGCCCCACCCAAAACATCAAGTCGAGGGCGACACACACACATACACACACACACTGGTGCGTGTACGTTCCTGTGCCAACTCTCGCTTCTCTTTCCAGCCATTACTGCAACAATGGCTTTCAGAAGCGACTCCTTGAAAAGCCACAATCAATGGCGCACTCCAATTCACAAATCCCCACCATTATGACATCACTCGTCTGGATCTGGATTCAACGAACAAAATGGAGGACAAAACACTATTAAACGTCATCAGCCGCACAAAGGAGTCAGATATGGATGTGGTAACGTTCATACGTCCATACAATGTTAAATGAACATTCCCGCTACTTTTAAACACACAGCAGGATGTGTTTGAGATGTAAGGGGTTAAATCCATAATCCCTAGTTTTAACTTGTGTGTCAGGTCTCAGTGCTCTAATTAAGGAGCGTACGGTTTCGAAAATTTCACCAACATTGTTAAACAACCTTGAAAAAAAAAAAAAAAAAAAAAAAAAAA
The DNA here is from genome assembly GCF_022985175.1 of Labeo rohita. Lineage (NCBI taxonomy): Eukaryota > Metazoa > Chordata > Actinopteri > Cypriniformes > Cyprinidae > Labeo > Labeo rohita. The sequence continues at coordinate 28,019,961 of NC_066890.1, read as the reverse complement.
CGGTCGGGTCGGCTTGCAGGAATCAAAAGGCTGCGTGTACGGCTACACCGAGGTGGACAATTCAAGTCATGAGGCGTTCAGCCTAGTCAGAGTAAACACCTTCTGTGTCAAGTCTGGTGAGAAGTCGTTGCTATGGAGTCACAGCGCCGTGGCAACAAAGTAGTGCCGACTACAACCGGGCCCACATTTTCACATGCTCCCTGTCGGCCATTCATTATCAGACAGAAAAAAAAGAGCTGTTCAGTTCACTACCTCAGCTCAAACACCTGAAAAATACGAAGGATATATTGTTAGATGAGATTTTTTTTCCCAATAATTGCTCCAGCACAAAAGGGTTCAGATGTTAAATTCAATGTGACATCAAAACTGACACTTTTAATTTCCTTAAAGAGGTCATGACATGAGAAATCAAATTTGCCTTGATTTTTTGGCACATAAAAGGTCTTTGTACCATTAAAACACCCTGCAAGATTCAGTAGCTCATTTGGATCTGAGGTGCAAGGCGACTTCCCAGGGGGCAAACATTTGCATAAACACCGCCTCCAGAGCAAAACGTCGGCGAATAGTCTTCTTCACGTCAACATAGGCCCCGCCCACTGGCATTTGGTCGCTTAACGGCTGACATGCCGAACGCAAGTGTCGCGTTGCATCAAAAGCAAATAGAAATTACAATCACTGCCTCTATCTTGTCTACACTGGATACAGTATACAGATGCACGTTCACTTTCTGACACAGTCTCATGCTTGAATCTGTCGTCAATAGGACAAATCGAGTGAAAGAACATTTGAGTTGACGCGTTTAGTTTAAACAGCTCGTTTGCATCTTTGTACAGATATCAGAAGGAAACAAGTGGATCAGTAAGGAACAAGTGGACAGTTCATTTTTAATGGCATCCCGGATCGTGTCAGAGGATTGTCCGGAGAGTTTTGTTTCGTAAATGAGGCACAATGTGATGGAGAGTTCACAAAGAAACATTTGTTGAAAGCAGTACTAGATCTGACTGCAGCTGCATCACAAACGGTAAGTAAATTATTTCATAACTCTTTGTATGGAAATGACCGTTTTTTTATCATGTTGTCAAAATACTCACATGCAATAGCGAGGGGGCGCTGATACTATTTCCTATGCAATGAAGTTAGCCAGTCATAACAGTAGCCGATTACTGAGAAGTCTTAAAGAGACCCGCCCCTTAAAACAGGTCATTTCAGACAGAGGATCAGAAAGAGGGTTGGAAATAATAATTTTTCCACACATTTATTTTTTTTGTGTGTGTGCAAAAGGCATTATTAACATTATATAAACCTCAAGGAACATATCAAAATAATAATAAAAAAAATAATAATCCATGTCATGACCCCTTTAATACTAGGGTCATACAGAGTGAAAAACGAAGTCAGACATACAAGAGTGTTCAAATTAAAAACCTAGTTTAAAATGAGTTAAAAGTTCTTAAAAATGTACTCATATTAGGACTGGATGATATGAACTAAAATCAAAACCTTGATTAGGATTAATAAACAATTTTTTTTATTATTACTATTCTTTTTTAAAGGGGTCATCAGATGCCAAGTTCAATTTTCCATGTTGTTTGAACATCAATGTGTGTTGTCAGTGTATGTACAAATCTACCCTATAATGATAAAAATCCATGCAGTGGTTTTTAATTAATCTGGAAAAATAATATCCCCTTTTTCAAATCGAGCCATTCTCAGATGGTGTCACACCGACAGAGGCCACTCCCACAGTAGTTGATTGACATGAACGTCTTACCTCAGATGATCTGTAACAGTCTGACCTCCATTGTTTCGATGCCGGAGCAGGGATGTAAATTAGACAAGAATATCTCAGATTGAGCGATTGAGGTGTTGTGTTGCTGGATGTAACAATGAACGTAGTGGTCATCATTTACTCCCGACATCTGAGCTGCTAAAGTAAACAATCTTCAGAGCACAGCTCTCATTCCACAGAGAGAAGCGAGGGGCGGGGCGAGCAGAGCTCATTTGCATTTAAAGGAACAACCCCTCAGAATGGGATGATTTTTGCAGAGCTCATTTTGACAAGGTAAAAAGGGTGTTGTTTTACACTACCATTGAGAATTTTAAGTATATTATAAACTTTTCATTAAGACCCTAAAAAAACTATATCAACTTGTGGAAAATGGGCATCTGATGACCCCTTTAACGTACTAACAGGATTTTAAAAAACAAGATAACCGACATGAGAAAAGTACATCGGTTAGAGGTTTCCGAATGTCGGTTTCAATTACTTTTCGATTAATCATCCAGCTGTAACTCATATCAATGATATTCATCGTATGATTTTGAAAAACTTGACTAAAAGATTTTCAAGGATAATTTAAATGGCATTTTTAAATTAGATTTTCAAGGTCAAACAAACTTTTTAGAAAATTTTAAATTAAAAATCCTTCCATTTTTTGGTGGGTTGCACCACATGATATTTTACAAACTAAACTAAAATTGCCTTGTCATCAAAAGGTCAAATTATTTGGCTAGGTCACCCAAAAATGAAAATTCTGTCATTACTCACCCTCTTGCTATTCAAACCTGCAAGACCTTCGTTCATCTTTCTTTTTTATAAAATCCAAGAGCTTTCTGACCCTGCGTAGACAGCAATGCAACTGACACGTTCAAGGCCCAGAAAGGTAGTTACAACATTGATAAAATAGTCCATGTAACATCAGCAGTTCAACCGTAATGTTACGAAGCTACGAGAATACTGTTTGTGCACAAAGAAAACAAAAACAACGACTTTATTTAACAACTTCTACTCTTCCATGTCAGTCTTCGACATGCGTTCATTAAAACGCACATTCAAGTTATTCAGAAAAAAAAAGAATGATTTTAACAAACCGCTCCACCTCCTAAACGACTTTCCTTCCTGTATGACATCACCAAGCCCACTTTACACGAGCCAATCAAACGCCACCCATTCTGTCATTAATCACTCATCCTCATGTCGTTCCAAACCCGTGAGACCTTCTTACATCTTCCCAACACAAATTAAGATATTTTTGATTAAATCCAAGAGCTTTCTGACACTGCACAGACAGCAACGCAACTGACACGTTCAAGGCCCAGAAAGGTAGTAAGGACGTCGTTAAAATAGTCCATGTGACATCAGTGGTTCAACTATAATGTTACAAAGCTACACAGACACTTTTCTGTGCGCAAATAAAACAAAAATAACTTAATTCAACAATTTTATTCTCCTCCATGTAGAAAAAAAAAACATTTTCCAGCAAACTCCACCTCCTAAACGACTTTCCTTTCTGTATGACATCACCAAGGCCACTTCACACGAGCCAATCAAACGCCACCCTACATTTCTGCTCAAAAATACAGCGTTTTAGATGTAAGTTGTGGACGCCACTTACGTTCCCAAATTATTCGGTGGCATCTCGTTCTCTTCTATTTCCCGCCATACGGCATTAATCAAGAGCACCTAATCAAAATATCTGTCATATTAGCTCATTAATCAGCAACAGCCTGCAAGAAACTTAACACGAGACGAGTTATCGCATTCAAACCGGTCTAGGAATACAACAAACCCACTTTTAATCACTTATCCGGGTTAGTTAGGCTGATTAGGACCCGCTATGTGTAACTCAATCCGTAAATGAGTTCATAAGCAGTTATACAAACGCTCTCCATCTACTTTGGCTAAAAGATCAAGGTAGTGCGCAACACACACCTCTAAATTTCGCTGCAGGGAAAACATCTTGCACAATGCAAATGCATGTCATTACAGATTTACACCTAGGGTTTTTGGCAAAAGTCCTGCTGTTCCTACCAAAAAAAAAAAAAGTGATTTTTGGCACTACATTAGAGTTACAACCTGAGAGATGTCAACACAAACATTTGGTACTTAAATATCATATTTTCAAGGCTTGCTGCAAAGTACAGAGTACTAAACAGATGTAAATGTTAAGTAAAACAACACACCAGAAGCAGAATTAGGTTTCGGGACTGAAGTTGCATATATTAATATACAATTCGCCAACTGTTAAATGTCACAGGCGCACAACATCAACATTGTTCGCATTTGCAAACACAATTATGCACCGCAAAATCACGAAATAGTAGATTTTAAGGTAAAACCAGGTGGCTTAGATAATTAAAAGCGCAATGTGAGTGCTAAATATTTAATGTTCGCGATAAGTTTGAGCATACACACACACTTGCACGGATGCGTCTCCTGCCAATGCTAAGCTCGAGGCAGCTAACAACATCAACACGGCGCCAGCAAAGCGCTCGATTTACACTCACCGAGTGCCTGGATTGTGGAAACATCATGTCAGTTTTGGTCTTCGGGGTCTTGCCTTCTCCTCGTCCAAGAACAGGGAAGCAGTTTGCTGAGCAGACGGTTATATTAGTGTGTGTTTTCTTTGTTCCGTCGCTAGCTGAAGCTCCTGTACCAGCTACAGGCAGCGCTCGCCGCTGCTATGGCAATAAAGCAGCCTGATGTGTGCCGCACTGAGCGCGCGCTTTAACACGCATTCGGCATGGAAAAACGATCCGGAGATGATTTGCTGGAATCTGTCGGATTGATGCGCTGTCTTTCCTGTGGCTTTTCCACGTTGGGAATGAGCTCGGATGAGGGTTGGTGTGTCTCTCTCCTCCCTGGTTGGAGGAAATCGAGTGGCTGTGCAAGAGATGAAGTGGAGTTTGGGAGCTGATGGCTGCTGCTGCTGCTTTTCTTTTTTTTCTGTATGTATGCATGCACATTTTTAAAATATACTTATGATAATATAGTTTTTTTTTTTTTTTAAGTTTGATGACACTAATAATTAGTAATCGTTTTCTTTTACGTACGATTAGGTAAATATTGTTTTAGATAAAATAATTTTAATAAGCAAACAGAGTATTTTTTAATGTGCAGACATTAAAATGTATATGTAAAATACAAATGTTTATGTAAAATATATTTTATAACAGTATCGAGCAGAAATGCATGTAAAAAGTTAGAAATGAATGATATAAATATTTAATTATATATAAAATATTGTATAATTTTTTTAATTACATAAATATTAATTTATTATATATTTTAATTTCTAATCATTTTACAGCAGCTCAGATAAATATACATATATTTATATATATTGTTTAATTATATTATGTATATATAAAAATATTTCTTGTATATTATTATTTTTTTTTAATATACAATTTTTCAATGTACAGAAATTAAGATGTATATGTAAAATATATTAAAAATAAAGTATATAACAGTATCAAGCAGAAGTACGTATAGAAATTTAGAAATCAATTATATAAATATGTAATTATATATAAAATATTGTAAAAAAAAAAATTATTTACATAAATATTAACTTATTGTATATTTTTTAATTTCTAATCATTTTACAACAGCACCAGCAAACAGCTCAAATAAATATACATATATTTGTATATACTGTTTAATTATATTATCTATATATAAAAATATTATTATTTTTTTAATATAAGGCATCAAAATATACATATAAATACATATAAAATCATTCAAATAAATATACCTATATTAAATGTAATTATTAAATGTAGTTTCAAATAAGTATACCTATATTTGAATATATTGTTAAATTATATTACCTATATATAAAATTATTTCTTGTATATTATTTTTTTTTAATATACAACATCAACCAGTGCCAGCAAACAGAATAATGCATACAATTTCTGTAGGCTATTCATTTTTTAATGTACAGAAATTAAAATGTATATGTAAAATACAAATGTATATGTAAAATATATTAAAAATAAAGTATAAAACAGTATTCATAAATATTAACTTATTATATATTTTTAGAAATTTTGAAATCAATGATATAAATATTTAATTATATATAAAATATTGTAAACATTTATTTACATAAATATTAACTTATTATATATTAAATATCAAAATATAATAAATACATATAAAATCATTCATTTTAATATATATATATGTCAAACAGAAGTATATATAAAGTTAGAAATATATAAAATATAAATTATTATACAATTTTCCCATTTCTTCCCAGCAAACAGCTTGAATAAATATGTTTGTATATATTATTTAATTATATTACCTATATCTAAAAAATGATTATACCATTTTATATATCATTATTTAAATAGTAATATTCAATATATGTAATATGTAAACAGCACCAACAAACAACTCAAATATTTAGTATAATTTTTTTGAATATTATATAAAATGTTTTCAATTTACATAAATATTATTTTTGATAAACATTTTTAACTTCTAACAATTTTAAAACAGCACCAGCAAACAGCTCGAATGAAAATACATATATTTAAACATATTAATTATTTACCTCTATACTGGTAATATTGGTATATATTAATATTTATTTTTAACATGTTTTAATGTATGTACATAAATGTTAATATTACATATTTGTAATATGCAACTATTAAAACAGCACCAACACACAGCTAAAAGATTTTATAATTTCTTTTAACATAAAATATTCTACATTTTTTCTAATTTACATAAATATTTTTATAAAATATTTTAATTTCTAACAAATTTAAAACAGCACCAGCAAACAGAATATACATATATTTGTAAATATATTGTTTAATTATATTACTTATATGTACATATATTTTATATATTAATTTTATTTTTAATATCTACCATTTTATATATCATGTTTTTAATGTACATAAATATTAATATTACATATTTTTAAATGTAAATATCAAACCAACAAGCAGCTTATATATTTTTTATTAATTTCTAATATATTATTACAATTTTTTTTTTTACATTTTTATAAAATATTTTAATTGCTAACTATTTTAAAACAGCACCAGCAAACAGCTCAAATAAATATACAAATATATATATATATATATATATACACTTTAATTATATATTATTTTATTAATGTGTATATATTAATTTTATTTTTAATATCTACCATTTTATATCTACATATATTTACATATTTGTAATATGTAACCATCAAAACAGCACCAACAAGCAGCTCAAATATTTTTATAATTACTTTTTAATATTTTATAAACAAAAATTTCAATTTACATAAATATTTTTTAGAAATTATTTTCATTTATAACGATTACAGAACAGCACCAGTAAAAAGCTCAGATAAATATACATATATTTGTATATATTGTTTAATCATATTACTTATACATAAAAATATATTAAAATATAATATTTAATATGTACCATTGTTTTATGTACATAAATATTAATATTACACTTTTGTAAATAATAATTACTATTAATTATATAATAGTAATAATAATTATTATTATTATTAATTATTCAAAACATCAACAAACAGCTCAAATATTTTTTTATCTATCTATCCATCAAACTACATATTCAAACATTAAATAGCAATGTAAAAAAAAATACCAGCATTAGAATCAACAGAAATTCTACAGATTATTCTACTCCGCATGATGAACAATTTTTGAAACATTTCCGTTTTTTGATGTTCAAATCAAACCTCAAAATTAAAAATAGCAAACAGTCATCTAATAAATATACTGAAATGAGATTTAATTACATTAATTATGTTTTACCTGGAGGACCGTCTACTTTATTCATCTCTCTTGTAATAAATAACAAATAAAAGCTCAGACACAGACACAAACGTATAGGAACAAATTTTATTCCAATTTAAAATGGATATTTTTTTCTTTAAAGGAGAAGGCTATGAAAGTCATTTTCATGTATGAATGAGGTTCAGGCAAAAGTGGTTGAAATGAAACATACAAAAAGAGAAATGTCTAAAATACTGTAAATGAACAATAATTAAGCCCCTTGTCAGCAGGGTTTTGCGTTAATACGGTTTCTCCTTTCCCCGACCCTCTCCACCAAAAACAAACACATGCAATTAAAATGTCATTTCTTTTTAAAAACAGCAGTTTGTCATCTTTAATCTTAAATACAGAATAAAATTGTCCTTTTCCTGTTGCGCATTTACCATAATCACATACTTAATGTTTATTTGTTTTTAAAAACCGGACCATAAAATACACAAGTCCTTTTTAAATGATTTCCACAACATTGGCACTTGTAAAGAGTCTGGCTCTACAAATCAAAAGGGATTGGCACACTCAATATAGTACATCATTTACATTTGGTATGCTTTTAAAAAAAAAAAAAAAAAAAAAAAAAAAAGAAAAAAAAAAAAAAGAACCGAAAAAAAAAAAGAGCAACCAACCGAACAAGAAATACATTACAAAGTAATACAATACTTTGATTTTATACACCACTACACAAAAGTTTATTTTAGCTGTTTTATCAAAAACAAATGTATTATATTAAAGTGTCCTACATACAAGTGTTCAGGTAATGCATCGACATCAGAAAAAAATAAAATAAAGAAAGTAAAGATAGCTTCATATTGTACGCATCCATCACATCGGTGTGGACCTCAAGCGAAAGAGTCATTTCTATTCATTAGTGTCTGCATCTCTCAGAGTACCAGGAACAAGTTTGGAGGAACATGAGTGGAGTTGGTTCCATTACTGCAGAGTAGGTTCAGTGCATTAACCCAGGGAGGAAAAAACATATCAAACTTCATCACAAATTGTTGAGAACGACCAAAAAACCCCTTAAACACCAGCTGAACAGGATATCAAAGCTATTTATACCATCTGCACAACGTATTCTGATGTTTCGTGGTACTTAATGGGTACGAAATGACTGGATGTAGTGTTTCTGTTGGATAAAGAAAAAAAGTGTTTAGGCCTAGCCCTTTAAAATGAAAGCTGAATGTACAAAAGCTTTAAACGTTCACGTGTTCATAAATGCCGTTGAAAATTCGCAGGTCCACTACTTGTACAACAACGAAACCGTTTGAAATTGGCATATGGTGACTGACAGTACCATCCCACCCGAGTAAACATACAGTTTAAAATGAATGAAGTGTGAAGCCCCGCCCAGAAGCATGACGGTATGCAAATCTGGATGTTTGAAAAACAAAACGAAACGAAAAAAGAAAGTGAAAGGAAAACAAAACTACATGAAACAAACTAAATGAAACAAAATGAAACAAAACTAATTTGAACAAAAACAAAATGATACTAAAAAGTAAATTAAATGAAAACAAAAAAAAATAAAACTAAAATGAAACAAAAACTAAACGAAACTACACGAAAACTAAATAAATTAAACAAAAATGAAACTAAATGAAGCAAAAACAAAACGATACTAAGTGAAAATTAAACGAAAATGAAAAAACTAAACGAATCAAAACTACATGAAACAAATGAAACAAAAACAAAACTAAATGAAACAAAAACAAAACAATACTAAATGAAAATAAACGAAAATGAAAAAACTAAAAACAAAATGAAAACTAAACTAAACTACATGAAATGAAAACGAAATGAAAAAACGAAACAAAACATGAAAACAAAATGATAGTAAAAGTAAATGAAAACAAAACGAAAAAACTAAATGAAATAAATGAAACAAAATTAAAACTAAATGCAGCGAAAACAAAATACTAAATGAAAATAAATTAATGAAAACAAAAGATAAAACTAAATGAAAATGAAACTAAATGAAACGAAAACTGAAAAATGAAACAAAATGAAAAACAAAACGATACTAAATGAAAATTAAATGAAAATGAAATTAAAGCTAAACGAAACAAGACGAAGATGAAAAGGAAACTAAACTACATGAAACGAAAACTAAAAAAATTAAACAAACAAAACTACACGAAAAGAAATGAAGTGAAAATTAAACGGAAAAAAAAGACCCAGCAGCTTAACTGGCCTGGCACGGGAGGATCATTTAGTTAAACAACGAAAAAAAAAAAAAGTTAGCAATTTGGCAAACAATTCGTAAAATGCACTAAAAGGTCCCAATGCATATGTGAAGAAGGCTTATAGGATTAAATAAACGCAACAAAACTGCAAATATACAGGGAAAATTGCGTATAAATTACACCCTCAAAACGCCCGTTCCGAAGCAATCCATCACAAAAAAAAGAATCCTCCTACAATACATTCAATTACTATTTTAAAAAAGAAATTGCGCCAATAAGTGACCGTTGTGATTCAAATATTTCGCTAAATCGTTCAGGTTCTCTCAAGCCATGTTGTTTCAATAATACAAACGAAGCCAGTAAGACTGTACGAGTGCTAATGTGCGACAAATTCACAGCCTGTCGGCTGAAAAAAAGAAAAAAAAAAAAAATGTAGTAAAAGCGATACCGTCATGGCCCCCAAAACCAAACATGGCAAAGAGAAACATGTGACACCACCGCCACCGAATACTTCGTTCCTAAACTTACGAAATCGAAACAGCCCACTCGAAGTCGCGGCAAGAATTAGCGTACTGTTTCCGAGGATCTCCGAAGGTGCTCCCTGGATGCACTGCAAGCCGAACCCACGGAAAACGGCAACTTCCCGTGGCGTCGCCCGCGCCGTCCCTGATTCAGATACCCGCTTCGGCGTACCTATTGCTCTATCGTCTTCATAGAGTCCTTTCATTCTCCGCCCACAATTAGCCCTTGTAATGAAAAGTATGAAAACTCACCTGAATTACGTCGTAAAGATCCCTCCCCCCCAAAAAATAAGCCAGCTAGCTATGGAATCCAAAAAAGCTAAATCAAGCGATATGGTACTACGAAACCGAGAGCGAACTCTCAAAAAACAACGCAAGCAGAGACCAGTTAAGAATTCAACCACTGATAAAATTCTCAATTTTCCTATTTGCATAAAGCGACGTTAATGAAACGGAAACGTGACGTCCCATTTTCAAGCGTTTCAAATATTCGGGAAAACAGAACAGAACGGCGACAATCGATTTACGAAATACCAAAAAAAGAAAGGATCACTACAGCAGTAGAGACTCGATCCCAGATTTTGTTGGAGAATGAGTCCGGCTAATTACACATCTGGTCCATAAATTACATAAATAAAAAAAACTAAATCGATTTCACCCTCGGTAGCACTTTCGCGCCGAGAGTGAGTTTACGAACATTTCAATCACTGGATACTGAGTAAAAACAAATGATTCGTCTAGGAAAGGCGTTTATTTGATTCCTTCGGTCAAAGATTCAAAACTGATGTGACGAAGCATGTAAACAAATCACAATCTTTCGGTAAATATCTCGGAATACTAGCTGGATCCCTTATAGTTATACTGATTAAACATCCAATACTGGCAAACATCAGACTGGAGGAAACAGTTCGCCGCCTGAATGATAAATTTACGGGATATAGGAGCAAAGCGGTCGTTCTTAGAAAATTTGGAACGCAATTCGAGCGTCTGACGAACAAAAACGGTGGCTTTCGTTACTCGTTATCACGAAAAAGAGTCACATGGTGTGCCATTTCTTCTCCAAGTACTCCAGTAGTGATGGGAAAAATCGCTATACATCACTCCTAAAATAGCATTAAATCAAATCACCTCCACCTCTAGTGTTATAGCACGTGATTGCACAACTAACACCTGGTTAAATTCAGTGATGCGAGGTGAAGTCCTTCAAGAATGTCGTCCCAAGGACGCGTTGCGTCTCCACCGAGTGTTTCCGTTAAGTTCGCACCTCAGTTTCATTCAGGTAGAGCCCACCTACAGCCCATCTACAGAGCAAACGAGTGCTCTTTGTCATTAGGCACCGGTTTAACGGCCCAGCCTTCGCGTTTGAGGAAGATTGGATGATAAAGCTATCAGCTGGAGGGGGGTCGACACTCGGGAAGAGAGGAGAAAACAGGCAAAGAAAAGGACTATGTGAAGATCCAGTGCCTAATGGGGGTGAGGGTGTTTCTGCGTGTGAGGTGTGTAGTGCTTTCGGCCGTGTGTGGGCTGCAGGTGTCTCGCTCTCATTCGGTCTCTCTCTCTCTCTCTCTCTCTCTCTCTCTCTCTCTCTCTCTCTCACACTAGGTTGTACTCTTTGAGGTTGTGCTGCAGGATGGTGTCCTTGACCGCCGCGAAGACGAAGCGGATGTTTTCGGTGTCTGTGGCGCAGGTGAAGTGCGAGTAGATGATCTTGTCGCTGTCCGGGTTCAGGTCCACGAACATCTTCAGGATGAACTCGCGGCCCGCCTGGGCGTCCCTCTGCGGACCTGCGAGATGAGACACAACAGGCTATGGGAGTGTACTTGGGAAGTGGTTGCAGTGCACAAGTCGACCACACGGTGTCAGTGCAGGCTTCATCTGAAGCTTGTTACCGTCAAATTCAGGGAAGTAGTCCACCAGGTGAGAGTACATGATCTTCTCCTCCAGAAGGTCCTTCTTGTTCAGGAACAGAATGACCGAGGAGTTCTGGAACCAGGGGTAGGTGATGATTGTGCGAAACAGCGCTTTGCTTTCCTCCATGCGATTCTGCAGAATTCAGATGCAAATACGTCATGAGGAAAGGGGCGGCGCAGCTTTGACTGCACTGAAGACTAATGCAGGTCACGGTTAAGCCTCATTAACTGCGGTTTATGCAAGTCTAGATGATGAACCTCCATTTAATGATTTATGTATTCCCAAATATACTCTTTTATACTTCTGTTACTCATTTATAATACACATTTTCCAAATAAAAATTCTACGAGTAGATACTAATAATTAGAAATTGAATATTTAAATGTATAAATGTATTATGAATGTAATATTTGTACACATTATAAAATACCTAATACTTATAATTATGTAAAAATACATAATGTATGAATACAAAATAAATATCTAAAATATACATTTAAAATAATAATTTATAAATGTACATTATTTGAATATATTTATACATTATAAAAACTACAAATAACTTAATATTACATAATTCAAAAGTATATTAAACATACATTAATAAATTCTTATTTTTGTATATACACACATTATGTATGAAATGACTAATACTACTATTAATACTAATAAACATTAAAATATAATATATTATAATTATAATTATATATTATAATTACACAATATAATTAAACATTAAAATCATTTGTAAAATGTAAATTATATTAATTTTAATGTTTTTATAAATTATAAAATCAGCAATTAAAAAAAGTGCAATACTAATATTATACACTTAAAGTGTAAATAATAATGCAACGATTGAGAAGATAATTTATAACTACATTAAATATATTTATACATTACAGAAACAACTAAAATAACATTAATATTAAATATTAATAATTAAAAAATATTACCAAATATACATACATAAATTCTTTTTTTATATACACACACATTATAACACTTTTAAAATGACTAATACTACTAATATTAATATTGATAAACAATTAAACAAAATAGTTTGTAAATGTGCATTATATTCATTTTAATGTTTTTATACATTATAATAACTGCAATATTACTAATATTATACATTTAAAATGTGTTAATAATAATAATAATAATAAAACAATTGAAAAAATAATTTATAACTAAATTATAACTACAAATATATTTGTACATTATAGAAACAACTTAACATTAATATTAAATGTTAATAATTCAATTAACTACTAATATTAATACTAAAACATTAAAACGTATAAGTATGATTAAACATTAAAATCATTTGTAAATGTACATATTAATTTTAATGTTTTTATACATTATAAAAACTGCAATTATTAAAAAAATACTAATAATAATTACACATTTAAAAAGTGTAAATATAAAAATATATGAAATGACTAATACTACTAATGTTAATGCTAATAAATACATTAAAATGTATAAATATAATTTAAGATTAAAATAGTCTATAAATGTGCATTGTCAGTTTTCATGTTTTTTATACATTATAAAAACTACAATAACAAAAACTATAATACTATTATAATAATTTTAAAACGTATAAATATAAATAATGTAACAGTTAAAAATAAGTTTATAGATGTACATTAATCTGCTTATAAAAACAATTAAAATAGCATTATATTAATATTAAATATGAACAATTCATACATAAAACAAATGATACATATATACATTAACAAATTCTTTGATACATACATAAAAATATAGAAAATGACTAACACTACTATCATTTACTACTAATAAATGAATACATTTAAATGTATAATACATTTAAATATTTAAAAAATAAATTAAAATAATAATACATAAATGTACATTATTTGAATATATTTATACATTATAAAAACTAAAACATTAATATTAAAAATCTAATGTATAAAACAATTATATACATATACATTAAAATGTATAAATACAATTAAACATTAAAATAATTTGTAAATGTACATTATATACACTGTTTTTCTACATTATAAAAAATGCAATAACTAAAAAAAACTATAATACTAATATTAATTATAATATAATACATTTTAAATTTAATTATAATAATTTATACATGTACATTATTAATAAAATGACTAAAATGACATCAATTTGAAATATTAAAAATTCATATCAAAATTATATGCATTAATTCTTATTTGAGATATAAATTATTAAAATATATAAAATGACTAATACTCCTAATATTAATATTGAATACATTAAAATGTATAATGAAACATTAAAATAGTTGGCAAATGTACATTATATTAATTTTTCATTATAATAATAATAATAAACTATAATACTAAAGTGAATTTATAATAAATACGTTTAAAAAAACTAATACTCCTAATATTAATATTAAATACATTAAAATGTATAAATAATGAAACATTAAAATAGTTTGCGAATGTACATTATATTAATTTTTCATTATAATAATAAACTATAATGCTAAAATGAATTATAATAAATAAATACATTAAAACAAATAATAATTATAATCACCTCATTGTCAGATTCCACAAGGACCTGGTCATATTCACTCAAGGCAACCAGGAACATGATAGATGTGACGTTCTCAAAGCAGTGGATCCACTTCCTGCGCTCTGACCTTTGCCCTCCGACATCCACCATCCTGAGACAAAGGTGACAAAGTATGAGTACACATACAAAAAAAAAAAAAAAAAAAAGGTTGTCAGTGTTGTACATAGTATCTAATCTAGACACTGAATTGAAATGAATCCTTAAAACTAACTTATATCAACATTTGCCTTTTAAGAAAAAAGCAGGCCAATTCTGAAAGAGGTTTGCCGTTCCCCATACGCCATTTTCTGCGGAAATGGGCTACCTGATTTCTCAAAGTAACAATATTCAAAGTTCATTAAAATCAAATTACATCTAGACGCCGTGCAATGCCACCAAAAACAAATGAGTACTTAAGGATGGAAACCACTTGTCATACAAAATTAGATGAATCTCAAAAATCACATGTCTGTTATCATTATATTAACATTTTGGCAGGAAATTCATGAGGTTAACTGCATTACATCTGGACTTCATTCTCACAAACATGCACAAATTAAGTCGTGACATTGTGCGGTTTCCAGGTATCAACTTATTTGGGTAAAACATGACAGCAGAGCTTAAACCCTCCCGATTTAATACAAAGAATAACAGAAGTATCAAAACAAGCACGTAATTATGATTTCATCATGCCGCTGGAGAGTTTGAGGTCCACCGTCAGACCGTATAGAGCCGGTCGTCTTCGGTTCTGATAAAATGGTGACACTGTAAGTGGCGAATTTCCCCAAAGGAAGCAAAACTAACACACAAACATTTATAGACAGACGTCACAAACAAAAAGAGAACTGTAGAGTTTCAGATGCACAAGTGGGGTTAGTAATATCCATGCAGAGACATTGAGAAAAACAAACATGACGGATGAGGTGAACGAGCGAGGAAAAAGCGTGTTGGCGCTGTATTAGTAAAGCCCTGGGACAGATGGAAAAACAGACAAGCAATTGTACGGTGCGTCAGGGAGATCCCAAAAAAAAGCTTTAATATATGCTTTAATACAGGCACAACAAAACAAATACTGAAGATGAACTAAAAATACACTCCTGGGCCTTTGTACATCACAAACAAAAATTAATGACGACAGTGATTTTTTTTTTTTTTGTTTGCTTGAGCAAGCTCATCAAAAAAAGTCTCTTTTGGCCCTAATAGAAGTTTTGAAATACTTTACATACTAGATTCAATTGCAAATATATAACAGCCTTAATTCAATTTTAATTTTAATTTTATTATTATTATTATTTTCTTTTTATTTTTTAGTTTCTTTGTTGTTTATATTATGAGTTTTAAACATTTCAAACTTCCTTCGCAGATTATTAGTACATTTTAAGATTGAAGCTCTGGGTGTAAAAATCAAATCAAGAAACAGGAAATAAAAGGTATGGTATTTAAAAATAAACAAATATACTACTACTACTACTACTACTACTACTACTACTACTATTATACCATTATATAGCTTTTATTAATATTACTACTACTACTACTTTTATTCCATTATATAGCAATATATATAGAAAATGTATAGCTTTTATTAATATTACTACTACTACTAGGCTTTATATACATTTTTATACCATTATATAGCAATATATAGCTTTGATTAATATTTATAATAATTTCATAATACAGTTCTTATATTTCTCTTTCATTTTAATTTACACTAATTTTGATTAAACAAACAAACAAACAAAAAAAAAAAACTTTAATTAGGGAAAAAACTGTTTGGTGTGGCATAAATAAAGCCTTAGGTCAATTTCTATTTTATTTTATTATTTGATTTTATATTTTATTTGATTTTATATTTTGTATTTTATATTTTATTTTTATTTTTGTGGACTGAAGTTCTAGGAGTAAAAATCAAATTAAAGAAACAGGAAATAAAATGCATAGTATTTAAAATAAATAAATAAATAAAACTTATACTACTACTACTACTACTACTACTACATAGCTTTATATAGCATTTTATACTGTTATATAGCTTTTATTAATATTTCTAATAATAATAATAATTATAATAATAATAATAATAATAATAATAAAGAAACTTTAATTGGGGAAAAACGTTTTGGTGTAATAAAGCCTTAAGTCAATTTTTTTTTAATCTAATTGAATAAAAGACATGGTATTAATATTTATATATTTATACATTTATATTTATATTTATATAAAAACACACACACACAAATATAATTAAACACTAAAATATAATACTATTATATAATTTTATATCTTTTTATTATTATTATTATTTTTTTTAATTATTATTATTATTATTATTATTATTATTATTATTATATAGCTATATATGGCTTTTTATTAATATTTATATTTTTCTTAATACATTTGTTTTTATATTTCTTTAATTTTGAAAAAGAAAAAAAATAGATTTTTTATTATTTATTTATTTAAATAAATAACTTTTTTTTTTTACCTTTTTTAATTAAAACATGGTTTTTGTGTGTGTGTGTGTGTGTGTGTGTGTTTATATTTACCCCACCTACAGTTGAAGAAACACCCATATGTAACTATTTTACATTGACGTGAGCCAAATGGTAGTCACGTGTGTAACATGTTGCATTAAAGCAGGTCAATGACCAAACCCTGTTTTGTTTCACTCTTAATGCAAACAGACAGAAAATGAAAGTGATTACAAGAATTACAAGCCTTACAAGAATATGGGCCATTTCTATCTCAGCAGTCATGTAACGTTCCCTGCTCCTAAATTAACAAAAACGTACAGAGACGAACTCGCAGGAGACTCCAGCTAAAACAAGGGAATAATCAGAGCAATTCTCAGCTGTGCTATTTTTTTTTCCCCCCATCACACCTGCACTCAGGCCCGGTGAGGAAAAACATAAGAGAAGGTTTTATTTTATGTAGGCAACACAGTCTCGCTAGCTCAGTCTCTAGCGGCCAGGCGTAAAGCTTTGATAAATGGACTCCTTCAGGAGCTACAACCTAAAATAAAGCCTCTTCAGCCAGCCTCCGTTCCTGCAGGAGGTACAGCTGACCTACTTACGAGGATAAGCTCTCTTACTCTGGAGGACGAGGAGCCGGAGAGGAAGACAACTCAACCTTGTTACAGAACGTTTTAACGGCTGGGGTTGAGGAGTTTAGTGTGTGACCACGTAGGTTACTTAACCAAAACACTTCACCTGTATTTCGTAACAGGTTATCTACATTTTGTAGTAGCAGTCACCTGAAACTGCAAGGTAACATACTTGATCTACCTTGACATTTACCTGGAATGTGACCCAGCCACCTTCCAGAGTAGTCTGGAACAGTTTGTTTGTTTTAAATGCGCAACAAACATTTACGAAAATGTTATTTGTACATGTCAAGCGCCGATCAAGAGGGAACCTTGTTGTAAGCGAAGTTATTTCTGGCGCCAGCGTGCGTAGGAGGGGTTTGACACGCTGGCTTCCAATCGATTTGCGGGCTTTTGTGATCACCTCTCTTCAGAGGCATTCTCTCTCTCTCTCTCATCTCGGCTCTAAACAGGGGGTTTGTGGAGGGCTTCTTGTTGCCGCATCACCTGCTGTGGTTCGTATACGCTCCCCATTCACAGGCCTGAGCTCAAAATGCTGCCTGTGTGGTAATGTTTGCTTGTGTGCAATGAATTCTACTTTTAGGCCTTGAGTTGCAGTGTTTAAAAGGTAAAACTGTGTCTGGTGCCGAATACTGCTAAAGAACTGGTTGGACTGTTTAATGGCATTACAAACAACTAATAACCATGATCACATTTTATTAAAGTAGGATTGGTAAATTTGCAGGTACGTTCACCAAAGAAAACACTGCTAGCATTCAAAAAAAAAAAAAAAAAAAAAAAAAAAAAGTCAAATTAAACAAAAAAAAAACAAAACAAAAATAAAAAAATAAATAAAAATATATTTTTAGAAATTAATAAAGTTTTAAAATTGTATACAATATATATATAAAGAGCACAAACAATGGCAAAAAAGAAAACAAACCAAATGAAAAGACAAAAAAAAGCAAATAAAACTAAAAGACAAAGCGATGCAAAAGAGGTGAACACGAAAAGGCAAAAAAGAAAACTCAAACCACACAGAACACAAGCAAAACAAAACGCAAAAAAGGAAATGTAAACTGTACGAAAAGACAAAAACAAAAAGGGAAATTAAAAAAAAAAAAAAAAAAAAAAAATCTAACAAAAACAAGCAAAACGAAATGGAAAAAGACAAACCAAAACGCAAATCAAACAAAGACAAAAATAAAAAAAGGGAAAAAGAAAATACAAAAATGAAAAGACCAGCAAAACTAAATGCAAAAAGGAAAAATAAAATGCAAAGTAAACAGAAAGGCAAAACCAAAAAGCAAAAAGGCAAAAAAGAAAAACCAAACGAAAAGACAAAACAAAATGCAAAAAGACAAAAAAGAAAATAGAAATCAAAGGAAGATAAGCAAAACCAAACAAAAAAGCAAAAAGGCAAAACAAAACTCGGATCAAACGAAAAGACAACAACAAAATGCAAAAAGGCAAAAATTAAAACCAAAAGAAAAGACAAAAGAAACAAAACACAAAAAGGCAAAATAGAAAATTCTAATCAAATTTAAAGAACAAACAAAACTAAAATGCAAAAGGGCAAAAAATAAAACAAATAAAATGAAAAGACAAGCAAAATGAAATGAAAAATGGCAAATTAAATGAAAAGACAAACAAAAAAAGCAAAAAGGCAGAAACAACAAGGGAAAAGAGAAAACCCGACCGAAAAGACAAAACAGAAACTGCTAAATGGCAAAAACAAAAAGGCAAAAAAGAAAATGCAAATCAAACGAAAAGAAACAAAAACAAAGTGCAAAAGGTAAACCAACTGAAAAAACAAAAACTGCAAAGCAAAACAAAACGCAAATCAAAGAAAAAGACAAAAACAAAAGGCAAAACAGAAAGTGCAAATCAAACGAAAAGACAAAACCAAATCCAAAAAGCAAAAATAAAATGCAAATCAAACAAAAAGACAAGCAAAACAAAATACGCATCAATCGAAAAGAAAAAACTAACCAACTGAAAAGACAAACAAAAACTGCAAAAAGGCAAAAACAAAGGCAAAAACAAAATGCAAATCAAATGAAAAGTAAAACAAAAAGCAAAAGGGCAAAAACAAAAAGGAAAAAACAACTGAAAAGACAAACAAGAACTGTAAAAAGACAAAAACAAAAGCAAAAAAAAAAAAAAAAAAAAAAAAAGACAAAACAAAATCCATCAAAATTAAAAACATTAAAAAAAAAAAAAAAAAAAAAAAAAAAAGAGAGACCTAAAATATCACCTTCTGATTTTTTAAATTTGATAGCCAAATACTGCTTAATATATTTAAATGAATATATTTTTATTCAAAAATGAAAGGCAAACCAAAACACAAAGCAATATTGTTCGAATGCATATAAACAGCTGCCATCACTCCCAAGAACTTGGTTCTGGTTAGAACCAGGATGAACCCTTACGTCTCCAATCATCCTTTAATCCCCTGAATTTCGGACGCATAGATAACAGTAAAGACATAAAAATGGATGAATGTTAATGAAGGTAATGATGCAAAGAGGTTAATGACTAAGAAGAACATTTACAGCCACTAACGTCACAGAAAATGTATCGAACCTCGTTCGTTCAACTGGCCAAAGTGGACCAGATCAACGCACTGATTCGCGCAACAATGTAACAAACATGAAGACAGTAAAAACTGAGGGAGGAGTCCTCTCCGACATTATGATCTACCTGAAAATGATGCTTTGCAAGTCGAAGGGATATTCAATAATCCCTGTGGTAGGGATGCGAACCCTAAGCACGTCTTGCTGAGTCGGCAGATACGACGGGTCTGCGATACGGTCCAAATCACTTAGATAGCTAGAGACAAGGAGAGACGGGGAGAGAAAAGGAAGAAGAAAGAATCAAGCATGACAGCAGGTCCCATTAAGAGCCAGTAAGGGATCCCGGGATGCGACCCCACAACCTTCTGCTTACTCCGCTGACGACCTCTACCGAGAGTTCCCCAAAAACAACACTCTTTAGGAGTTGCAAAGAAACACAATAGCAAAGGTTGAGCCCTGGGTGGGTGTGAGAATGCGATCAGGGAAGGCAGCAGTGCAGTTGCAGCAGCAGGTTAAAGGTCAGGAGACAGCGGCGGCAGTGAGGGTGTGCCGTGGGATTGCCGATACCTGAAGATTATATTCTCCAGGTCAAAGGGATACTCTATGATGCCAGTAGTGGGTACTCGGACCCTCAGCACATCCTGCTGGCTGGGCACGTATCCCGGAGACGATATACGCTCTAAATCGCTAAGGTAACTGTGGGATGAACCGGTGAGAAACAGAGGCATGTACATGTGTATATATGCACACAACTATATAAGCAGACCCACATGGAATCTCACAAAAATTTGCTAACTTTTCATGCAATTTTGGTACACATATGTAACTATTAAAACCCCAAACAAACACAATTTGACTCATCCTCATTGCTCCAAACACAAAAGAAAGTTTAGGGAATTTTTACGCTGCTCTTTTTCCCCCGTTGAAACTTGTCGGGACTTATTTGGGTTATATAGGCCACGGTGCGTCCATGGCGAGCCAAACTTGGCAAGACGCATTTTCACATGAGTGCGAATGAGATTTAAGGGGATTTTCAGACCTGCATTTTGTTTGCTTTTTCCAAAACGGGGATTAAAATGTTACAATAGGTGTGTTTGACTTTGGCTCACCGAACAGCGAGGGTTGCCACTCGCAGTCAGAGGCATGAAGTCGAGACATTTTGCTTCCCGGAGTGACGCTTATGCGGTGTTTGCATACTTCAGATCACATATGAAGTGGATTAGATGCAATATTTGTCAAATACAGAGACATCTCATGTGTTTGAGTGTGATTGCAGTCTTCGTATGTGCATAAACAAACCAACCAAGCAAGAATACAAAGCAGGTTCTAAGCTACAGGAGAGGGGACTTTTATTTCAAAAAGGAAAACATAAGTTTCTGTATTTTTTTTTTTTTTTTTTTTTGTAAAGACATTGTATTACTTCAGAAGACACTTGGGCTACTTTTATGGCATATTTTTGCTCACTGTATTAGGGCCGATTGATTTCCGCATTGCAGAAGACACGGATGGAATCACGGAATCCAGTCATTAAATGGAATTTACTGTATAACAAGGAATTTGCCAAATGTTGGATGAATAAATCAAAAGTAGGTCAGTCACTTAAACCAAAACATGATATGGAGTAGTGTCTGTGAATATGTAGCTGCAAAAATACAATTTAAATATGAATCCTGCATGTTCTGTGTGTCTCTGTGTGAATGAATGGCGCAGACGCGCGTTTTTGTTTACTACACACATACACGCACGAACGCTTGCTGTATATAAATAAATAAATAAATAAATAAAATCAATTATTAGAGATGCTTATCATAATTATATTTAATGAAACTATTAAAATGGAATCCAAAAAATTAATGGAAAACAGAATTTGGTTAAAAAAAAAAAAAAAAAACTGAATTTAAGAAAAAAATAAAAACATTATGTAGGGCCTTAAAAATATAATATTTGTTAAACTTTTAATAAATTGCTGTTGTGTATGTTTAATGATGTCAATTTAATTAGACATGCTTTTTGATTAATAAAATGTAAATTAATTTTTTAAACAGTCTAGAAACATTAACATTAAAAAAAACAGAATCCAAAAAAATTAAAACTAAAATAAATAAATAAATAAAAATAAAAACAGAATTTGGGAAAAAACAAAAATTATTTCATAGGGTCTTAAAATGTAATTTTTGTTAAACTTTTAATGTTTCATGATGTCAATTATTTAGACATGCTTTTTGACAAAAAAACTGAATTTGGAAAAAAATTCAAATGATTTTGTAGGCTTTTAAACTGTGTACGTTTCATGATTTCAATTAATTAGACAAGATTTTTGATTAATAAAATGTAATTTAATTTTTGAAAAACAGAATCCAGAAAAATTAAAAATAAAAAAAATAAATAAATAAAACTTTGGGGAAAAAATAAAAATAAAAAAAATTCATAGGGTCTTAAAAATGTACTTTTTGTTAAACTTGTAATGAATTGCTGTAAGAATTTGGAAAAAAATAAAACTGAATTTGAGAGGAAATAAAACAGATTTCCTAGGGCCCTACTATAAGCTTTTACTGTATTCAAACAGATCAGCGTGAACATTCTTTAAAATTTCTTCTTTCCTGTTTTACGGGAAAAGAAAATTTTCACAAATTCGTAACAACACAAATAAGAAAAATATTAATTGAATTTTTGAAACCGTTTTAGCTCACTATAAGCTTTTACTGTATTCAAACAGAGCAGCGTGAACATTCTTTCAAATTTCTCCTTTTGTGTTTTACAGAAAAACATTTAGAAAGAGTGTAGATTCCATGTGGGTGTAACAATAAACTGATTACCCCATTTACTGTATTGTAATGTCAGCCAATCAGATTTGTCCAACTTTTAAGGAGCATGCACATTTAAAGCAGCAGATGCCAAAACTAAATATTATTGATCATTGGTGTGGATGCAAATATAGTTATCACTGCGGTTATCTTTATAGATATCATTCTTAGTGCAAACAGGCCATAATACTGCATCTATACATCCATGAGCTATCGCAAATAGGCTTCTAACTGACCGCAAGAAGACATGCAGCATTTGACAACTCAATTAAAAGCAATAAAGTTAAAAGAAGCTAATGGGTAATAACAGCACACACACTTACTATTTAGTGGAGTCAGAGAGCTGGTACTCTCGCCTGCGGTCGTAGGCTTCCTGGATGCCTGGATCCGCCCATAGCATCTTTATTGCATTGACATAGGGCTGGTCGAAGGAGCAAACCTTCTCAACGTCGACCTCTCGCACCAGCAGAGCGTTGTTCTGTGAATAAAGACAGGGTACACAATAAACAGCCCATTTTATGACTTAATTGCTGTGTAATACTAATGACTTCCAGCGGGGTTTCGAACCAACTAGGTCACAAGTTGTCGAGTTAAAGTTTAAGGATCGTCTTTAGGAAATATTAACCGATTCTTCAAAACCAAAACATGAGAATAATTAACCGTGATCCTGCGCTGAAGAAAGACAGCTGACCGTGGTGTGACAGCAATAAAATTTACAAGGGAGGCTCGTAGTGCTTTTTATAGCCACGTTTATGGCCTATCTGGGTTTGATTTGCATCTCGACGTGCACTCTGGGCATCAAAGAGATGATTACAGCGGAGTGACGGCCAGGGATTGTTCAGAGCGCAGCAGTCACCTTGTTCTCTTCGTATTTGAACGGGATCTTGAGGTTCTCGGTGGCACGGATCATGGACTGCATGGAGGTGAAGATGTTCTGGTAGACGAGTTTGGTGAAGCCACGTTTGTCCTCGTCGGTGTAGCCCGCTCCATGAATGATGCGCATTTGTTTGATGAACGTACTCTTGCCGCTCTCGCCCGTGCCTGAGGATTGACAAAACAACAACGTTGGAACAGGGTTAGATCATATTTTGGCTGCAGTTTCAAATCAGCCTCTGGACTTTTCAGAGCAGGAAGGATCTCAAAGTCTATTTGGAGCTTTTTCACATTTGGCCCCTGCTGGGAAACGAGGTTTCAGACAAAGGCAGTGTTTGCGAAGACTACAGATGATGCCAACTTTACATGGATAATAGTTTTGCATGTTGGTCCATTCACAGGTTGTAACTGCTGCTTAACACATTTGTTGTTTGCTTAATGCAATACGACGTTAATTAAACATAACGTGCATACACTGCAAAAAACAATTCGTTGAGTCAACTTAAAATAATTTGTAACCTGGCTGCCTTAAAATTTTAAGTTCAGTCAACTCAAAAGTTTATTCAACTTGAAATGTTAAATGATACTAAGGGACAACTTAGATTTTTGAGTTGAACCAACTTAAAATTAAGGCAGCTGAGTTACTTACCCATCTGTTAAGTTTAGCAAACACAAATATCTAAGTTGTTACTTAGTACAACTTAATATTTCAAGTTGAATAAACTTATTTTAGTTGACTGAACTTTAAATTAAGGCAGCAGGGTAACAAACTATTTTAAGCTGACTCAACAAATTGTGTTTTTTATTTTTTTACAGTGTATGGCAGTAATACACCGCTATAATAGCTTTGTTTAACACACTTTTCTCTGGCTAATAACAATACTTCATAACTGCAACATTAAAACAAGTATATTTGGTTAAGCTGCTTTGAAACAATGTGTTACAAAAAAAGCTACACAAACATTGCAACTAAAATATCAGAGTATGAATACTAAATCAAAACTATTTACTCAGAAACTAACTGAAATAAAAATCTAATTAAGGCCTGAAGGCATTTTTCCCCTCCCTGAAGGGGTTGAGTGACATACCCAAAAATAACAACTCAACTTCAAAACTGTAGCAAAGAGAGGTAAAAAGGAAAGATTGTTTGATGGAAAACTTTCTGTATTTTTAGGCACAAAAAAAACTTTTACTTGGACATTCACATTGGAAATTTTACTGTTTTTGACATTCAGTATCTCAGGAAAGAAATAATGGTACACTGTAAAAAAAAAAAAAAAAAAAAATTTGTTGAGTCAGCTTAAAATAATTTGTTACCCTGCTGCCTTTAGTTTAGTCAACTTGAAATGTTAAGTTGTACTAACTAACAACTTAGATATTTGTGTTTGCTAAACTTAACAGATGGGTAAGTAACCCAGCTGCCTTACAATTTTAAGTTGATTCAACTCAAATATCTAAGCTGTCCCTTAGTATAATTTAACATTTAAAGTTTAATAAACTTTTTTTTTAGTTGACTAAACTTAAAATTTTAACGCAGCCAGGTTACAAATTATTTTAAGTTGACACAACAAATTGTTTTTTTTTTTTTTTTTTTACAGTGTAGGGGAAAAATTATTTTGATTGGTGATGTTCTCTGTCCAGGGTACCCTTTCAAGGACTTTCCAGGACCAATACCCTCAAATTCAATGTGGAGACACATTCCAATTGAGAGCAAGGTTACATCATGTTACCTTGTAAGATACACTATTAGTTTTCATGTGTCAAACACAACTAGTCAAAAAAGCATTTTATTCTAAATTCACAGCCTATTTTTGCAATTTCCCTGTGTTTATGAAATGTTGAGGTACCATCGTATTAGTTTCGTGCGCACATGAACGTCACGGCAACGTACAACACACAACATAATGCGTAAATGTGCATAACTAATGGAAATCAAGCAAGCTAGTATATATACGCCACGAAGTGCTGGCGAAATAACACATTAGCGGACTGGAGGAAATAATATGGAATTTTTTCCAGAAAACAAAATAAATTCAAGCACTTTCAAGGACCTGTATCTATGTATGTCTATTTACAAAAAAGTTTCCAGGGCCTTGAATTTTTTTTTTAGATTCACAAATTTTTAAGGATTTCAAGGACCCGTGGGAACACTGTCTGTCATGTTAGCTGTATCCATTTTAAATTTTGTGGTGATAGCATGAAGTACCCAAAAGTTACACCGTTTAGACTTCAGGGTGTCAGGAGCATTTTAAAAACGGTAAAGTAATGACTCATAACCCCAAAACCGTAGCATGGACAGTCATAAAGTACATAACATTTGATACTAATGTTTCTGTATTTTTTAGGGAGAAAAAAAAATTCTTAAATTTGGACATTCTCATGCTGAGAGATAAAATAGGTGATAAAATGTAAGAAAAATGAGTGTGCTCAAGGGAAAGTTTTCACATCTATCTTATTTGATATTCAATATCTCAGGAAAGAAATCTTTTTGGCGATGTTCTCCATCATGTTAGCTGTATCTGTTTCAAATCTTATGATGATACCATGAGGTATCCAAAAGTTACACAATTTTGGAACAAAAGAGGCCTTTTTGTTTAGCCCTTGACTCTCTGAGGGCATTTTAAAAACCTGTTGTTTTCTGAATGACATACACAAAAGTAATGACACAAAACTCTAAAACTTTAGCAAGGAGAAATAAAACAGAGATACTGTTTCTGTATTTTTCTTTAAATTGGACATCATTTCTCCTGCTGAGAAATAGGTGATAAAATATAATGAAAATGTTTGTGCTCAAAGGAAATTTTACATTTCTGTCTTATTTGATATTTAATATCTCAGGAAAGAAATAAGAAAAGGGAAAAATCTTTTTTGGTGATGTTCTTCATCATGTTACCTGTATCCATTTCAAATTTTATGATGATACCATGAGGTATCCAAAAGTTACACCATTTTGGAACAAAAGAGGCCTTTTTGTTTAGCCCTTGACTCTCTGAAGGCATTTTAAAAACTGTTTTCTGAGTGACACACAAAACTCGTCACCGCAAAAAACATGGACAATCAAAAAGTACGTATTATTTAAAAAATTCTTTAAATTTGGACATTCTCCTGCTGAGAAATAGGCGTTAAAACATAAGAAAAATGAGTGCCCTCAAAGGGAAATTTTCACATCGATCTTATTTGATATTTAATATCTCAGGAAAGAAATAAGAACACTGAAAAATCTTTTTGGGTGATTTTTTTTTTTTTTTTAAATCATTTTAAAATCAATTTTTTAAAACTTTTTTACTTGGACATTCACATTGGAAATTTTACTGTATTTGACATTCAATATCTCAGGAAAGAAATAAGGTAGGGGAAAAATGATTTTTGGTGATGTTCTCCATCATGTTAGCTGTATGTGTTTTAAATTTTGTGGTGATACCATGAAGTGTCCAAAAGTTACACCGTTTAGCTCCTGACACCCTGAAGTCATTTTAAAAACTGTTGTTTTCTGAGTGACATACACAAAAGTAATGACTCATAACTCCAAAACTTTAGCAATGAGAGATAAAACACATCTTATTTCTGTATTTTTAGGCAAAAAAATCTTTACAAATAGGCGCTAAATTATAAGGAAAATGAGTGTTCTCAAAGAAAATTTTACATTTCTGTCTTATTTGATATTTAATATCTCCGAAAAGAAATAAGGAAAGGGAAAAATCTTTTTGGTGATGTTCTCCACCATGTTTTCTGTATCTGTTTCAAATTTTATGATGATACCATGAGGTATCCAAAAGTTACACCATTTTGGAACAAAAGAGGCCTTTTTGTTTAGCCCTTGATTCTCTGAAGGCATTTTAAAAACTGTTTTCTGAGTGACACACAAAACTCGTAACCACAAAAACCGTAGCATGGACAGTCCAAAAGTATGCATCATTTGATAGAAATCTTTCTATATTTGTAGGGGATAAAAATTCTTTAAATTTGGACATTCTCCTGCTGAGAAATAGGCGATAAAACATAAGAAAAATGAGTGTGCTCAAGGGGAAATTTTACATTTCTGTCTTATTTGATATTTAATATCTCAGGAAAGAAATAAGAAATGGGAAAATCTTTTTTGGTGATGTTCTCCATCATGTTAGCTGTACCTGTTTTAAATCTTATGATGATACCATAAAGTATCCAAAAGTTACACCATTTTGGAACAAAAGAGGTGTACTTGTTTATCCCTTGTCTCTCTGAAGGCATTTTAAAAACCTTTTCTCAGTGACATACACAAAAATAATGACTCGTACCTCCAAAATCATAGCAAGGAGAGTCAAAAGGTAGGTATCTTTTGATAGAAACCCTTCTACATTTTTAGTGAAGAAAATTCTTTAAATCTGGACATTCTCATGCTGAGAAAGAGGTGATAAAATGTAAGAACAATGCGTGTGCCCAAAGGAAATTTTACATTTCTGTCTTACTTGATATTCAATATCTCAGGAAAGAAATAAGGTAGGGGAAATTTTCTTTTTGGTGATGTTCTCCATCATGTTAGCTGTATCGGTTTCAAATTTTGAGGTGATAGCATCAAGTATCCAAAAGTTACACCATTTCGTTCCTGACACCCTGAGGGCATTTTAAAAACTGTTGTTTTGAGTAAAATACACAAAAGTAATGACTCATAACTTTAAAACTTCAGCAAAAAGAGATAAAATTTCTGTGTTTTTAGGCAAAAAAAAAATCTTTAAATATGGACGTTCTCCTGCTGTGAAATAGCTGATAAAATTGTATGAAAAATCTGAATGCTCAAAGGAAATTTTACATATCTGTCTTGTGTGATATTCAATATCTCAGGAAAGAAAAAAGGTAGGGGAAATTTTCTTTTTTGTTGATGTTTTCCATCATGTTTCCTGCATCTGTTTTACATTTTGTGGTGATACCATGAAGTATCCCAAAGTTACACCATTTTGGAACATTTGCCATTTTAAAAACTTGGCATACACAAACATAATGACTCAAGACCAAAAATTAAGCAACAAAAGATAAACTTGATATATAGATTGATAGAAAACATTCTGCATTTTTAGGCCAAAAAAACAAAAAAAAAGAAAAATTTACATTTGAAGAATCTCCTGCATTTTAAAAACCTGTTGTTTTCTGAGCGACATGCACAAAAGTAGTAACTCCAAAACCACAGCAAGGAGAGTCAAAAAGGTAAATATCGTTTGATAGAAATCGTTTTTTATTTTTAAGGGGGGAAAAAATTCTTTAAATTCACATTCTCATGTTGAGAAAAAGATGATAAAATTTAAGAAAAATGTGTGTGCAGATCCGCTTATTTGATATTTAATATCTCAGGAAAGAAATAAGGAAAGAGAAAAATCTTTTTTGGTGATGTTCTTCATCATATTAGCAGTAGCTGTTTTGAATTTTGTGGCAATACCATGAAGTATTCAAAAGTTGCACCATTTTAGAACCAAAAAGGCCTTTTTGTTTAGCCTTTGACTCAGAGGCATTTTAAAAACTGCTGTTTTCTGGGTGGCATGCACAAAAATAATGACTAATAATTCCAAAACCATAGCAAAGAGAGCCAAAAGGTAGTTATCGTTTGATAGAAATCTTTCTATATTTTTAGGGGGGAAAAATTCTTTACATTTGGACATTTACCTTCTGAGAAACAGGCGATAAAATGTAAGAAAAATGAGTGTGCTCAAGGGAATTTTTTCATATCCACTTAATTGATATTTAATATCTCAGGAAAGAATAAGGTAAGAGAAAAATATTTTTGGGTGATGTTCTTCATCATGTTAGCTGTATCTGTTTTGAATTTTGTGGCAATACCATAAAGTATCCAAAAGTTACACCATTTTGAAACAAAAAGGCCTTTTTGTTTAGCCTTTGACTCTGAGGCATTTTAAAAACTGCTGTTTTCTGAGTGACACACATAAAAATAATGACTAATAATTCCAAAATTGTAGCAGAGAGAGCCAAAAGGTAGTTATCATTTGATAGAAATCTTTCTATATTTTTAAATGCAAATTTTTTTTTTAATTTGAACCGTCACACGCTGAGAATTACGTGATAAAATGTAAGTAGGGAAATTTTTCTTATTTGATATTCCATATCTCAGGAAGGGATTAATCAAAAGTTACAGCATTTGGAACCAATGTAGCCTTTTTCTTAGCCCTAAACTGTTGTGTTTTGAGTGACATACACAGAAGTAATGCATGTAAATCCAAGTTTAGTCAAAGCCCCAAACATTTATGCTCATTTTATTCTACTCTGTGAGACCTTTCAAATGACATATGACACGACTGTCGTCTATGAGCTGTATGATGTTTCTGACATATTAGAGTACATGGAACAAAAACATGATTCATAAATTGTGAAAAACAAAAATTATATTTATCAGCAAATAACTACTTAGGAGTGAATCAAAGTGGTCACATGCATTGTAAAGTTTAAACTCTAAGCTTTCAAATGAAAAATCTATTTTGTGTTGATCTAGGTCAGGGGTGTCAAACTCAGTTCCTGCAGTTCAGATTCAACCCTAATTAAACACACCTGATCCAGCTAAACAGGTCCTTCAGGCTTACTTGAAAAATGCTGGCGTACAATCCTATTTAGAGAGACTACTCAGCACTCGTTAAAAGTTGATCAAAAAGAATTGCATTCGTTAAAAAGCTGGGTCTCTAAGCTTTAAAATGACACCCATTTTGTTATTGTGCTACTCATCTGGTTTCAGTTTCTGCTGGCTCTTAAAGACAGACAAACAGGAGCGCTGCCTCTCTTGTTGGTTTTTAAAAGTAATAATACATAGGGCAACTTTTTGAGCAATGTTGCTGGGCAAATTTGGGCAACGTTGCCGTCAGCGGTCAACCACGTGAGACACAGGGCCCATGACCGATCTAAATTATCCACAAATTAGTTACCCATTCTCAATAAGAAAGTGTCAAAGCAAAATTGCTCAAAAAGTTGCCCTGTGTATCATCAGCCTAAGGATTAAAGGCGACATTACATACTAAAATAACATAACATTACATTATTATTATTATTATTATTATTAATTGAATGATATATTAATATCATAATATTTTGTCTACGATTAAAAAAAAAGTGATAAACAGAACTAAGACTACTAAACACTTGTATCAGAAAGCATTTAATAGGCTAAATATTTAATAAAAATATTTTAAAAAATACAATTTAATAGCTTTATTATATATTAGCCCTTATTAGCCTTGTATTGACAACCTTTTGTACAAATTTTCTACGAAAATAAATAACTAAAACATACATTATTCACACATTTAATATTAAAATTATTTTATTTTTTATTTTTATTTTTATTATTATTATTATTATTATTATTATTAAGTTTAAGGTTACTGAAAGTTAAAATATTATATTTATACATGTACATGTGAATATTAATATTCTTTAATTTTTTTTTAAGATTACTAGACAAAAAAAAAAAACTAAAATATTACACATGTATACACATTTAATATTAATGTTCCATTAAAATTAGAAAACACCACAGCACAGGTAAGCTTCAATACTAACTTATTACTGCATTATTATTATTATTATTATTATTATTATTAAGATTACTAGACAAAAAAGTTACACATGTCTACACATTTAATATTAATATTCTTTTTAAATTATTTACAATAATAATAATAATAATAATAATAATAATAATAATAACAACAATAACAACAACAACAACAACAATAATAATATAAGACAAGAAAACTAAAATATTATACATGTAAACATTTAATATTAACTTTTTTTAAAGTATAAAAGACAATACAACAGGACAGGCTAACTTCAATACTTACTTATTACTACACTATTATTATTATTATTATTATTATTACTACTACTAAAAAAACAGATATACACAAATTTAATAATATTCTTTTTAAAGCATTAACAACAACAATACGATTTCTAAAAAAACCTTAATATACATGTAAACACATTTAATATTAATATTCTTTTTAAAGTATTATTATTATTATTATTATTATCATCATCATTATTATTACTAGACAAGAAAACTAAAATATTACACATGTATAACAATTAATAATATTCTTTTAAAAGACAACACCACAGGACAGGCAAACTTCAATACTAACTTATTACTACACATTATTATTATTATTATTATTATTATTATTATTATTATTATTATTAAGATAAGACAAAAAAAAAAAAACAAGTATTATACATGTACACATTTATTATTAATATTTATTTAAACGTATAACACAGGACAGGTAAACTTCCGTATTTACTTATTACTAAACTTTTTATTTTTATTAGTATTAAGATTACTAGACAACACTGCTATTGTAATTTAATGGGTTAAAATATTTAGAATATAACTGTGTTTAATAATTTATATTAATCCTTCCGGTTCTTATGTTTATGATTTTTCCACTTTAAATTGATGCCGAAACAATTTTTACTTTGTGATTAATAATCTTGGTTTTATTTACAACTTCGACAAACATTTTTTTTTTTTTAACAATTTTGTGCTGAAAAGCAGCACACTGTCATCTGTGACCGAAACCAAAACGTGCAAACAAAGTTTTTACCTTTTCTAAAAAGAGATACAAACTTTTATACGATCAAGTTCAGAATCTAATCGTGCCGCTAACTGTATTAACATAATGTAAACGAATACAGCAGCACTTTAAAACACAAATCCTATAAAGGAACATCTCCCCGTGCATTTTTTAGGTCCTGATGACTCAAGCCAGTAAAAATGTTTTAGCCATCGCCAAAGTTCAACAATACGACTTCCCTGGAAACCTGGGAGGTCTTGGACCGGCAGGGGGAAAAACAAGTCGAGTAACTGTTCCAGTTTTCAAAATTTATCATGTTCTTGACAATACAGTGTCAACAGTTGGAAAAGTCGTGCTTCGATTGGTATGATAACCAGTCGCACAGGTTTTATCTTGGCATATGTACGATTCCAGTATTGACATCCTTGACAACTGCCATTTATTTAAATAAACAAAGACTACATTTAAAACCAGGAACGTAGGCCAAGGAAACATGCATTTCAACTATTTTTTTTGTTAATTTGTCATTTAAAACACCACAATACTTAGCTTTTTTAATATTACACTAGTCTAAATTGCACCACTAGGCATTTGAAATCTTTTCCAGGAGCCGTGGCCAAGTGGTTCGTTCACACGCTCGAGATACGCCAAGCTCATTTGGGAAACGCAGGTTCGATTTCCCATCATTTTCCTGTCCCTGAGCTGAGTCATGGCCAGTTTTGACTCCAACAGCTGGACTGTCAAGCTCCAGCCTCCCCGCTGACTATCCGCTCACTGTCTCTCTCTCTCTCTCTCTGTACTGCCGGTGGTTTGCTGACAGGGGAAACCCAATAAACAGCCTGGTTGCATAACCGCTGCTCTCCTGGCTCCTTCGGCTTGCCAAATAGCTGCACCTCCCTGCAGCTTTACAACAGTTGCGCCACAGAAACTGAACCAAAACTGTTTGAACATTATTGGAGCACCTTGATATCAGGTTTTCCTCCATATTAGGCCATTTTGTGGGAAAACAAACTCGCAAACACTGGTTTGGTGGTTGGTGACAATAGAAAGACCTTAAGAGGAAACTGGAGACCTGGTAATGCAACACACGCAAATAGCACGTCTAATTTAAGAGAACAGAAATGTACAGAAAATAAACAGGTATTCGTCTTAGTTGGCAGCTAATTGCTGTTTGCAACCCGATTTTATTTCCGTAATCTAATGCATTTATGTGAAACAGGATAGGCATTATGGGAAGAGGAAGAAACAAACAAACCAAAAAAAATCTTGATTTTATCCATCAGGAATTGGCTGGATTGTGAAAAGAGGGTGGTATATGCCCAAACAGAACCAAAATTATATAAACAGAATTATACTAGAAGGGACACACTACCAGCCAAAAGTTTTTGAACAGTGAGATTTTTAATGTTTTTAAAGAAGTCTCTTCTGCTCACAAAGCCTGCATTTATTATACAGCAAAAGCAGTAAAATTGTGAAATATTTTTACTATTTAAAATAACTGTTTTCCATTTGAATGCATTTTAAAATGTTATTTATTCCTGTGATCAAAGCTAAACTTTCAGTATCATT
The DNA here is from genome assembly GCF_022985175.1 of Labeo rohita. NCBI lineage: Eukaryota > Metazoa > Chordata > Actinopteri > Cypriniformes > Cyprinidae > Labeo > Labeo rohita. The sequence goes on along the minus strand of NC_066890.1, from coordinate 27,985,687 downwards.
ACTCCAGTCTTCAGAGTCATACGATCTTTCAGAAATCATTCTAATATGCTGATTTGCTGTTTGAGAAACATTTATGATGTTGGCGCCAATAGCCTCACGGTTAGTGCGTCGACATACAGCGCAACTGCGCTCACGGCGACCCGAGTTCGATTCCCGTTTCGAGGTCATTTGCCGATCCCGCTTCCCTCTCCCAGCTCTTTCCTGTCATCTCTCTACTGTCCTATTACAATAAAAGGCATAAAAAGCCCAAATAAACAACAAAAAGGCTTATTATCATCATCTAGGGCTGGGCGATTTTTCCGATTTTATTGATTAATTTGAATTTAATGTTTTGCCACAATTTTATTCTTTAGAAATCGAGGAATCATGATTTTTGAATAGAAATATTAGCAAATGTGAGAATGAGACACTTCGACAATATGCCAATGATAACAATAAACAGAAAAGAACGATCCAACCAAACGTTGGATCGTTGGATCGCACTCATATTGCTAGGGGTCATTCACACAGAACATGCTTTTGCGTTGACAAAGATGTGACGCAGGCAGTGGAATAGGAGAAACATGCAAGAGAGCCCAGCCCTATTATCATCATCATCATGTTTTTTTAATACTTTAATACTTTTACGGATGCTTTAAATTGATCAAAAGCGATGATAAAGACATTTACAATGTTACAAAAGATTTCTATTTCAGATAAATGCAGTTGAACTTTCTAGTCGTCAAAGAAAAAAAAAAAAAAAAAAAAAAAAAAAGTCTACTCCGTTGTTTTCAGCATAATAATAATAATAATAATAATAATAATAATAATAAAATAATATTCAAATGATTTCTGAAGGACCATGTGACTGGAGTAATGGTGCTAAAAATCCTGCTTTGAAATCACAGGAATAAATTACATTTTAAAATATATTCAAATAGAAAACATTTGTTTTAAACAGTAAAAATAACTTTTGCTGTATTTTGGATCAAATGAATGCAGGCTTAGTTAGCAAAAAAACACTAAAAATAAACTCTAAAAATAAAACTATTAAAAAATATAAATAATTCACAAATAAATGAAAATTACCCCATGATTTACTCACCCTCAAGCCATCCTAAGTGTATATGACTTTTGTTTTTTTAATTTCAGATTAATACAATCAGAGTTACATTTAAAAATGTCCTGGCTCTTCCAAGCTTTATAATGGCAGTGAATGGGTGTTGAGATTTTGAAGCCCAAAAAAAAAAAAAAGTGCATCCATCCATCATAAAAAAATACTCCACATGGCTCTGGATAGTTAATAAAGGCCTTCTAAAGTAAATCGATACGTTTGTGTAAGAAAAATATCTCTAGCTTCCGCTGACTGTCGTATGTACGTACATGAGAGAATGGCGTTATAGCGGCGGACGTAGGTGAATAGTGACGAACGCAGTAGCGCAGAGGAGAGAGCAAAACAAAAAAAACAGTCATGAATTAGAAGTACAAAACGAGGATTTGCATAAGAAAAAATGTTGGAGGATTTCAATATAAGCTAAGAGGAGACTGGTTTTCCTTTGCTGTAAACAAAACTTAGTTCTCATGTGACTAGCATATTCTCTTACCCTAAGCTTACGTCCTACATCCACTGGAACGCCACTCTCTCGTGAACACGTGTATTAGGGCTGGGCCGATAGACGATGTCATCGTCCATCGCCGATAGCTCATAGATATCACATCGCGATTCTACGGAAACTGCGGGCATCAGGAAGCCGCTATTAATATTCAGGGTTTTGAAACTGCTTTTGAACGCACGATCGCATTTTACTTTCACTTTCAATATTTGTGATCGCACATGCTCTGTGTATACTAGAGCGGCAGTGCTAATCACACACTTTACAAGATTTACCAATGTATTATTAAATGTCCTGGCTCTTCCGAGCTTTATAATGGCAGTGAATGGGTGTTGAGATTTTGAAGTCCGATAAAGTGCATTCACCCATCATAAAAAGTACTCCGGGGAATTTATAGAGACCTTTGGAAGTGAATAGATGTGTCTGTGTAAGAAAAATATCTAGATTTAAATCGTTTTCTGTCATACACATTAGGGTTGGGTAGGGTTCCTTTTTTTTTTTTTTTTTTTTTTTTAAACTTACCACATATTTCACAAGGCAAACCATTCACCATCATCCTCAGTCATCTCTCCTTAATCTGTTTATGTGGTAACTGAAACTAACCATGTCCATTTAGTGGCTCGCGTTATTCTATTAGAAAGCATTATTTGTTTTCCTTTCTGAATAGAGACACCAACCCATCCCATCCGATGTCATCATCCATCAAGATGTTTTACTGTAAACATCACCCAACCATAATGTGTATGACAGAAAATGCTTTAAATATAGATATTTTTCTTACACAAACGAATCACTTCCAAAGGCCTCTATAAAATCTCCGAGGCCGTGTGGAGTACTTTCTACGATGGATGGATGCACTTTATTGGATTTCAAAATCTCAACACCCATTCACTGCCATTATAAAGCTTAGAAGGACATTTTTTTAAATGTAACTCAGATTGTATTCGTCTGAAAGAAGAAAGTCATATACACCTAGGATGGCTCGAGGGTGAGTACATCATGAGGTAATATTCTTTTTTATTTAAACTGCAATAACACTTCACAATATTACAGTTCTTACTTCTTCTGATTAAAAAGCAGTGTCTTGAAACAACCGCAAACTTGATGTGTATTAAAGTAAATGCTGTCAAATTTTATTTCATAAAATCAACTTCTCCAAAGAACTACACTGCACTTATTTTTAAGAAGCTACATACAGTATGACAGGTCAAACATCAAGGCCTAACTATGGTGTCTTTATTGCAGAAGAACAGCAGTGAGTGTGGATCCATCCTATATTCATGTCTGTGAGCTCACAGTGCAGCAAAGTGGGTTGCCATGGCAACATTTTTACAGCATTTAGCACACAGCAATGATTCAAAGAGGAGCCATACATTAGCGAGCCCTGCTCTTCTTTCACCATCAAATGTGTCAATCCTCCAGCGGAAACCAAGCAAAATGGCAAGCAGGAAACGGCAAATTTGTAAAGATCATTTCTACGTTTCAGCCATGTCATGCTGATGCATTCCACATGTTCACGTTAATGTGATAAGCATGATTTTGTTCATGTATCAACTAAAAATAGAGAACAAACACAGATGCACTACTTAAAAGTCACTATTTCGGCCAAATATTTTCACTGCATCACTTTTGTAATTGACAGTCGCACTATCTATACATCAGGATCATTTATTTAAAAACCTAAAGAACAGCAGCACATTTGGTATGAAATCAGACAATAACAATCTTTTTTCCACCTGTGTTCTAAAACTCACACAGCCATGTGATTTTGCTTTAAAACTGATGTCGGTTCAATCCAAAGTTCCAGCTCCACATAACCGGTTTCCCCTGCTCGTGTAAAATGGCGGATACCCACGGAAAATCAGCTCACATCAGCTAATACACCCATGTCGGGATACAAGTGTGTGTGGGTGCTTGCCAAACACACACATACTGGAGAACTGGAAGCGAGGGTAAGACAAAGCTTCCCTATCAACAGATGTAACATTTGAATCTTGCACTGAAACCAGAGTCTGAAACGATTTTATAGCATATTTACCACTGAAAGTCACTACGGTACAGCAAAAGCATATGGAGACCTACAGACCTAGACTCCAAAAAAATAAATAAAATAAATATAAAATTAAAAAATAAAAACATTTTAAATAAACTAAATATAAACAAAATAGAAAGTACTAAAGCGAATTAAATAACAAAAAAAAGTTTAATTTATTCAAATAATAAAATAACAGTAAAAAGAAACCTAAAAAAAATATACATATATAGAAATAGGAAGAAAAATAAATAAAAGGCAAAAACAACTTTAAAATATGATTAAAAAATGAATTTCAAGCAACAAAAAGATAAAATAGAATTAAAATGAAATTACAAAAATTTAAGAAATCTATTTTTAATAAAACAAAAGCTAGAAACTGCTAAAGTGAAATATGTAAGAAGAGATCAATTTATTTAAATAATAAAAAAGTAAAAAGAAAATGAAATAAAATCAAAATAGAAATAAAAAAAAGGATACATAAAAGGCAAAAACAATTTTAAAATACCACAAAATAAAAAAGCAATAAAGAAAATTTAATAAATAAATAAAAATACAATTACAAAAATTAAAGACTTTTAAATAAACAAAAACTAAAAAGTACTAATGTGAAAAACAGATAAATAAACCGATAGATAAATATGTAATAAAAGTTTAATTTATTCAAATAATAAAATAACAGTAACAAGAAAAAAATCAAAATCAAAATAGAAATAAAAAATAGATAGGAGGCAAAAACTATTTTAAAAATACAAGAAAATAAAGAATTAGCTATAATAAAATAGCAATAAAAAGATAAATTAGAATAAAAATAAAATTACAAAAATTAAAGAATTTAAAATTAGTAAAAAGTAGAAAGTACTAAAGTAAAATAAATAAATAAATACGTAATAAAAGATTTATTGAAATAATAAAATAACAGTAAAAAGAAAAAAACTAAAAATCAAAACAGAAATAGATAAAGTGTTATTAAAGTGTGCTATTTTGTGCACACTAAAAAAAAAATAATAACCTAGTACTTTGCCAGTCCCTCCCAATTAAAAAAAAATTAATGAATGAATTTTAAAAAGTAATACTGAATATTTAAAAAAACAACAACAAAAAAAAAAAAAAAAAAAAAAAAAAATATATATATATATATATATATATATATATATATATATATATATATATATATATATATATATATATATATATATATATATATATATATCAAAATAAAATGCAATTAAAAAAAAAAAAAAAAGAAGAAATACAACTGTGGTACTTTTAAAAGAAACCCGTCTATTTCTACTTTGCCAGTTCCTTCTACTTCACAAGGCTCAACCTGATACCGGAACACTGTTAAACAAACACAAACACTGTCCACAGTCTCTGCAACTCCAGCTCACTGGTTTGAACATGGAAATCATGAGGTGTGTATTAACGGGGCATTTGCATGGTTTTAAACTCGCATGCAAATGCGGAAGCCTTATCGTTATGCGGTTGCAAATGCTAACCCAGCGTTTCATAAACACCACCACAGTGGACAGATTGCTTCGTTTGAGTGAGGAGCAGAGTTTGAAATCGACCACGGCACTTCGTCCGCACTTTCGAGAGCAATTCAGCGCGAGTGGGCCGAGCAGTACTCCAAATTCGGCTTCCAAGCAGTCTGCAGAGAGAAACTAAACGGCACAAAGGACGTTACCAGTGAAAAAGTGAAACGAAAACAGGTCATATGTTGGTTGCATGAGAACAGTGTCAGCTTTGTTCTAGGTGTGTCCAAAAAAACAAACATTCTGTACAATCTTTATGAGTCATCGAGCTCCTCCGCAACACTCTGGCGTTATAGACTCTATACTCCGCCGCGCTTTCGACTCGGCTAGGTAAATATTGGCTAGAGCCGACCGAGTGGCGTAACAAGAAACCTGGAAGTCCGGGTTGTCATTCAGACGTGCCCGCGCCAGAAACGAGTTGCTTAGTAGCACGTTTTTCTTGAATAAGGTATTTAAGTATTGAGTGACGGATGAGATCCTTTTCCTTGCTTTCTTTCTCGCTGGATCTCTGCATCCGGATCATGTGACACAGCAACAGCGTGCATTCATGTGTGCAGCAGAAGTGTGGGCTGAAAATCAAGAGTGGTTGCCCTCGGCTCAAGTCCCCCCAGCAGAGAACGCCAACTCACTCACTCACACACACACACACACACACACAGGCTTCTCTCTACCTCAATCACACTGTATCTTCAGTTCCTCAACCACAGAACAAAACGCAGCTTATACTTGCTGTGCAGCAAGAACTGAACTGTCAAAATCATACAAATTTGATGAATGAAAATAGCTGACAATGAATGCCAAAAATGATTCATGGAATCTGCGCTCGCTTCTTGCAATGTTCACATCTAGAGATGCACAATATATCGATAATCAGGCGATATTACAAATTGTTTCTTTTACATTTTATTATACATGAACATTTCAGCTATTATTTATATTTAGATCACCTTCATCTTTATCAAAACTCACACTGAAATTAATTTTTTTCTGTACATTAGAATATATGATTTATAATGATGCCAAAATTCACTTTCAGCATTTCACGACATTTACTATCGGCTAAAACATGAAAATAATTATTAGGCGAGTCTTCAATATCGGTTCACCCCCATTTATATCAATTTTATTTACATGTATGGTGTACTTTTAATGTATTTTAATAAAAATATATACAAAATGTTAAAATCAAATTTATTTACATTATTTTGGGGTTTTCTCTGGAATTTTTTTGCATGTATAGTGTACTTTTAATGCTTTTTGTTTTTAAAAATTATATAAAAAAATAAAAATGTTAAAAAAAACAATTAGTTAGGTCTGTGAATTAATGATAGTATCGGTACAATACTGTTTATCAAATGACAGAATATTTTTTATTTATCTGAAAATATTGCATATTTAAATATACACACATTTCAACTTGAAAAGTTAATCTACAGCAAATTTCAAACTGAAATCCATTTTTTTTTTTACTGTACATTATAATGTTGTTATGCCAAAATTCACTTTCAACATTTCACAGTCAAAAGTGTCAAAGAATGATATATTGGTGAATGATATATCAGTACTATATCAATTATTGAACGACAGAATATTTTTAGGGGTGTAACGGTTCACGAAATTCCCAGTTCGGTACGTTTTCGATACAGCAAAAACAAAGAAATCCCAGTGAAATTTCCTTGATTTTTACATTTTTTTTATTTATTTATTAAAACTAACACCATAAAGTATGATCTTAAAAATATTTTTGACTTTCGCTGTTTATCTAAGATAATTTTGGAAGCTTTTTTTAACATTCATTTCTTATTTATTTGGTCCCACCATGTTTGCTAATTTTCAGGGGTTTTTTTATATTTAAACTTTGAAGTTATTTGTTATTTCATATTAGGCCTACAGAATGGTGTATTTCGTTTTGTTTTGTTTTGTTAATAAATTAAACATTCTATGAGTATGTCGATTCAACCAACTGACGCCAAAATGCCGCTAATTCGAAAGTGAAAGTAAAATGCGCACAGGCATTTACAAGCTATTTAAAAGCGAATAAAAGCGAGAAAGAAGGGGAAAACTTAATACCTCACTGTCACAACGTGGAGTACATTATATTTCACACACTTTAAGCACTTTTGTTTTGCAAATGTAACAGTAGGATTACTCCAACGAATCGTTCGGTTTGTAATGCATACCGAACCGAAAGCCTTCCAACGGTTCAATACGATTACATTACATCTTAAAACCCTAATATACATAGCAAATCAAATTAAATCAATTTGAAAATCAAATAAAATCCTTTTTTTTTTTTAACTGTTCATTAAAATTTCACAATTTTTAATATAAGCTAAAACATGAAAATATTAAACAAACTTCAATATCTGTTCATCCCCATTTCAAACTCAATTTTATTTACATAATTTACACAATTTTTTAAATTAGGTTTCCCCTAAAATTTTTGTTTGCATGTACAGAGTACTTTTACTTTATTGTATTTTTAGTGCTGTCAAATCGATTATTCGCAATTAATCGCGTCTAAAATGAACGTTTGTTTTACATAATACATGTATGTGTACTTGTATACATATTATACATACATATAAAAACACAGTGTGCATATATTATGTAAACACAAACTTTTATTTTGGATGCGATTAATCACGATTAATCGATTTGTCAGCAGTAATTAAAAAAAAAAAATTATTGATATCAGTGAATGATATATCAGTACCGTATCAGTTATCAGATTACAAAATATTTTTAATTTATCTGAAGCTATTGGACATTTAAGTATATTCATACATATCAGCTCACAGTTCATCTTTAGCAAACCTCAAACTGAAATCCATTTTTTAACTATATTATAATGTTGTGATGCCAAAACTCACTTTCAGCATTTCACATCTTTTAATATCAACTACAACATTTGATCTCAATTTTATTTACATAATTTAGGTTTAAATTAGGTTTCCCCTGAAATGTTTGCATGTATAATGTACTTGTAATGTATTGTATTTTTAGTGCTGTCAAAAGCGATTAATCGCAATTAATCGCATCCAAAATAAAAGTTTAATTAAATAATATATATATATATATATATATATGTGTACTTATATACATGTATGTGTGCATATTCTACATACATATAAACACAGACGTAAACAAACTTTTATTTTGGATGCGATTAATCGTGATTAATCGATTGGACAGAACTATTTTTTTTTTTAAGATAGGAAAAAAATAATATTTTTAGGTCTGTAAATGATTGATATGTCAGTAAATGATATATTGGTACGATAACAGTTTTCAGATAACAATATTACATTTATCTAAAGCAATTGGATATTTAAGTATACATACACATTTCTGCTCACTTACAGTTCATCTTTAACAAGCCTCAAATTGAAATCCATTTTTTTTTACTGTACATTATCATGTTGTGATGCCTAAATTCACTTTTAGCATTTCAAAACTTTTAATATCAGCTAATACATGAAAAACTTCAATAACTTATCTACATAATTTTAGAACTTTCCCTGGAATTTTTGCACTTTTAACACATTTTATTTAAATAAAACAAAATCAAAATAAATAAAAAGTAAAACAAATGTTAAACTCAATTAGTTAGGTATGTGAATGATATATCGGTACCATAATCGTTATTAGACGACAATTTTTTTTTAATTTTATCTGAAGATATTTTTACACATTTCAGCTTACTGCTAATCTTTGGCAAATCTCAAAATCTATATCAATTTTTCTTGCTGTATATCAGTGCTGTGATGCCAAATTTAAATTAAAACAAAAGATGTATCACCAGGCAAAACCTAAAAATAATTATTGGTCGAAATTTTATTATCAACTCATCCCTCACAATGGAGCCCATACTTTCATTTTATGTGCTAGAAAAAAATAATTCTTTATAGTTTATATAAGCTGTGATGAAACAGTTCTTCTATATTGTGGCATTTACTAAATAACTAAATTGGTTATCATTAATTCTATACTATTAATACTAATTAGTTACGTATTAATACTACCAGCAAATATATTTTTACACTTTCCGACAAATAAGCCTGGGGAGTTCTGATAACTTTGCGGGAACGTTTCATCAAAACAATAATCTAATGAAAGTAACAATATAGAATTCTGAATCAGAAAACATGTTCAAATTGCTGGAATACAGCAGATAAACGCCTTCTAGTATTTGAACAAACATCAAACCTCAAATAAATGTTGAGGATCACATGCAGCAAACTCTTCCAACACAATACTTTAGAAGGAAGCTACATCATGTCAGGAAATACAGTCACGCTAACAAGTTAATCAGATATACAGACAGAGGGCAAAGGCTACAAATAAGACATATCATGTCTATTTAACCACACTTTAAGAATCCGGTTTAACCAGACATCCAAAACAATCGTTTTTCTTGGAATAACCTTGGGGGAAGGAAGTCAAAGTGTTTAAGAACTTCTGTGGAACATCACAAAGAACAAGGAGGACATTAAAAACCTCAAAAACTACTGGAATTACAAGAATAAACACAGGGTTTCAGCAGGTTTTACGATGGTAAAAACCTTTTTAAAAGAAAATAATTTTAAAGAATAAACTGAGGGGAACACAGTACATCAATACGTTGCTTAAAGGTAAATGTCTAGGGAGCAAACAAAGAGTTGTTTTAGAAACAATTCAAAGTTTGAAAAAAAAGATTCCAAATGATTGCCATTTCTTTTTCATTCATTTTACAAAAAAAAAAAAAGCTTCCAACCACCAACCTAATGGCAAAAAAAAAAAATTCAGTATTTTTGGCTTGCTTTCAGCACAAATGTCTTAAATCAAGATACAGTTACTTGAGAAGCAAAATGAGATAAGATAAGTTTCTGTGAAACCAATCAAAATGAAGTCAAAGGTAAAACAAGTTTAGATATTTGTTATTTTAAGCATAAACTTACTTTTTGTTTAATTTCTTCATATGAAACCAAGAAAACAAGATTTCATATGTACAGTATTGCATCTCAAGTGTATATGACTTTTTTTTCTTTCAGACTAATACAATCAGTGTTATATTAAAAAAAAGGTCTTGGTTTTTCCAAGCTTTATAATGACAGTGAATGGCTGTTGAGATTTTGAAGCCCAATAAAGTCCATCCATCCATCATAAAAAGTACTCCACGTGGCTCCAGTGGGTTAATAAAAAGATTTCCGTTTATAAAGTTTTAAACATGAATATTTTTCCAAAACAAATGCGTGTCTTTGATTAGCTTCAGAAAGCCTTTATTAGCCCTCCGGAGCTGGGTGGAGTACTTTTCATGATGGATGGATGCACTTTATTAGACTTCAAAATCTCAACACCCATTCACTGCCATTACAAGGCTTAGATGAGCCAGGACATTTTTTAAAATGACTCAGACTGTATTCATCTGAAAAAAGAAAGTCATACACACTTAGGATGGCTTGAGAGTGAGTAAACAATGGGGTAATTTTCACTTTTAGGTCGACTATGTCTTTAAGGATGCTTTGAATTTTACATTATTTAAGATCTTCTTTAAGGCCTTAATTGGAATAAGACTTTCTAAGACCTGAAGAAGCACATTAGCAAAACGCAAATCTATTGCTCTTTAAAAAAAGTAGCCTCGTAAGTACTGAGCGGTGACAACTTCCCCTCATCTTCCAGAGAAGCGGTCGAGAGTTTACCGAGCTAGAAACAGAAGGTTAACAGCGCTCGTTGGTCACGCAAGGCCCTCTTCCTCCACCGAGGCGTATCTTATTGCTGTCTTTCCTCTGCGAGTCTGGGCACAAAGGCTGGTTGTGTTGCACGAGCTTTCTAAGGACATGCGTTCTGTGAAGCGCTTTTATGGGTCAGCCCACACTACACAACAAGGCCCCGTGACCGTGTCTGTTCAACTACGCAATTTGAGGATCCCTCTCTGACCAAACCCGCCATTTCTTAACAGCAACTTGGCCGGATTAACAGTTTTTGCCATTTTTGGGAACAGGATTGCTTGTAAAACCACAACCTGGTCAGAACAGGTTCCGTTCTCGACGCTGGCGCTTTACGGTCTCGTCTTGCCTGCCAGGGATCGGTTAAAGAGACGCAACCAGAACAGATAAAATCTGGACCTTCTTTGACTTCACCAGACATAAACTGGGATGCAAACACGGTCCTAAATAGATTTCGCAACCCGAGTTTCAAATTAAGCCTCTGATTTAATTATTTTCATAGTTACTGCATCTTTCCGATCTGAGAACAATGTAGGGACGCGTGTTGTGAAACGCTCTACGCTACTGAAATATTCAGATACAATCTCCTAGGCTTAAATTGCTGACAATCTAGCTTTGCTTACAGCCACAAATGAGCTAATGGCTCTGACACCAAAACGAAAGCAAAGAGCAGCCTAATGGTCAGCTCACAAGATGAATGTAAACTGACACTAGTGCAACTCAAAGACTCCTTAAAACACTTACTAATGTTCATTGCTAATAAATTAACATGGAGACTTTCAGTAAAAGTTCAACTGGTAGAAAAAAACCCTCTTAGCCTTATCAAAAAAAAAAAAAAATTCTTACAAGATTTATGTTTGATCCTTCTGATTCCATACCTACTGACTAATGAATTTCCATCATGACGTTTACAATTATTTGATGACGATATATTATGGTTTAAAAAAAATTACAGTAACACTTTACAATAAGGTGTCACTTGTTAACATTAGTTAATGTATTAACTAACATGAACAATGAACAATACATTTATTACACTATTTATTAATCTGTTAGTTAATAAAGATAGTCGTTTATTGTTAATGTTAGTTCACAGTGCATTGACTAATGTTAAACAACTTGTGATTTTAATAATCCATTAGTAAATGCTGAAATTAACATGAACTAATATTAAGAAATGCTGTAGAGGTGTTGTTCATTCTTAGTTCATATTAACAAATGTAAATAACTAATGAACCTTATTGTAAAGTATGACCAAAAACGAACAATAATATTTTAAAATACTTACAATATTTTCTCCATTTAACTTAAAAATAAATAATAAATAAATAATATAATAACTTATATAATTTAAATAAATTATTTATTTTAAATTTTTACTTAAAAAAAATATCAAATATTATATTTTTAATATTAATATAAAAACATAAATTAAATATAAACAAAGCAAAAATGTATAAAATGTGCAAATAAATGCACTATATATTTGTTATACATTTCAAAACATTTCCCCAAATTGGAAAAATCTCTCTATATAAGAAAATCCATCAGAAAATCTGGATTTTATCTATCTATCTATATCCATATATATTTTAAGGCTGTCAACGATTAATCACGATTAATCGCATACAAAATAAAAGTTTAAGTTTGCCTAATATATATGTGTGTACTGTGTGTAATTATTATGTATATATAAATATACACAAATTAATGTATATATATATATGAGAAATATGTTATTAATATACAAAGTGATTTTATTTATATGTAATATAAAATTATAAAAATTATAATAAATATATATATGCTTGAAAATATTTCTTAAATATATACATGAATGTGTTTGTATTTATATATACATAATAATTATACACAGTACACACACATATATTAGGCAAACTCAAACTTATTTTGTATGCGATTAATCGCGATTAATCGTTGACAGCCCTAATATATATATATATATATATATATATATATATATATATATATATATATATATATATATATATATATATATATATATATACACACACACACACATATATATACATATATATATAAAATCATGTCATAACATAATGTTATCAGCATTGTATTATATATATATATATATATATATATATATATATTAAATATTACCCCCACATATAACCAAACAATAAATAAAACATTACAGATTTGAAATATATTTGTACAAAAAAAAAAAAAAAAAAAAATCCCCATGTAACATATACATATACATATATATATATATATATATATATATATATATATATACATATATATATATACATATATATATATATATATATGTTACATGGGGATTTTTTATTTTATTGTAAAATATTTAAAGACCAAATCTATTCATTATGTAATATTCCTGAAATTACCTTATATTTCCAGTGTCCCACTAGAACTGTCTACATTAACATGACTATCTCACCAGCATTCTTTTTAAGATTTTTGACATGATTACATACTCAACAATCTTAGAAACATAACGTGCATAGCATAACGCATGAATTACACAAAGTGAAATCATGCACACGAATAACAGAAGTAGTGAAAGCAACACTTGTATTTCGACTTCAACAGCATGTCAGCATCACTATGCATTAGCAATATGCGTTCATGTCAAACCTCATGCATCTCTCGGCCATAATCGACGGTCGCAGCAGCTGTCAGCCATGCACTTACCCAGTAAGAGGAGTTTGAGCTCTCGTCTTGCATCTCGTTTGTCTCTCCTGAGCTGTTTGTCGATCTCGGCGTTGATTCTTTTGGACTCCTTCGCCTCTTCACTCATGCAACAGGCCATCATGGACTCCAGAGTCATCACCACAGCGTTTGGAGATCCCAACCCTGATCTGACACACTTCTACGGCCCGCTTCCCTTTGCAACCGCGTCGAAAGAGGAACAGGATGGATTTGGGGGAATGTCGTTGAAAAATGCAGCAGGATGCCTTATGGTAGACGCAAATCGATGAAGCCAAAGAGACCCCAGCCTGCTCATACAAACGGGTCTATCCAACAAGGCCAAAGACTGGATGAGATTGGAGGCCAGATGTGAATCTGAAGATCTCCCCTGCTATCAGACCCGCTCAAGCCCTGTTTTTAGAAGCTGTAATGACTACCAACCAGAGTCCCGGAGGGACAAACGAGCCTGCCACGACATCCGTGCTGTCCTTTGCTGTCTCGCTAAGCTAACCGCCCCAGTGCCCAGACTCACCGCAACACTGTCCATCAGCTGCCCGGATCTCTAGCTAACACACGGCGACAGGTGGCAGAAGACAGCCATATGCGCTTTTACACCCGCTGCGTGTCTATATAACACTGGCTACAGTGCAAACCTTTGATTTTCAGCATCCAAAACCCGAAAAGTTAATTAGCTAAGCGCACTAACTAGCTTAATTGGGTGGGCTAAGCAGCTAGCTAGCCGGAATCTTTATTTACACTCCAGGCGCTGATTTCACCGCTCATTTCTTCGCATCCGATTGGGCTTCGAGAATACTTAAAGCCGAAAAATTGGCGACAGAAAATGACACAGGTGTGAGCTCCCCCAAAAAAAAAATTCGACGGAGTGAAAAAATTTCCAGATGATCGCACCGTCCAGTCCGGTGTGAGTCGCACACAAACCTGGAGCTGCGACAGCTGGAAAATGGAGCGTGAGTGACAGGGCGCCGAGCCAATCGGACGAGGAAGCGCGCGGGGGGGCGGGGCCTGGAATGAGGCAAGGTTGGTGGAGGAACGGCTGTGGAGCCTACGGGGCGTGTCTCGCCACAAACCCTGCTATTCGACTGAATGGACAACGCCCATTCCTAGTCAAACATATCTGGAGAAGTCCTATCCTCTCTGTATTTTCATAAAATACCTTTATAATTTCATATAACGTATAACATCGTATATATTCACATGCAAAGGTTTATTACTAAAGCCATTCACATATAAGTGTCGCTTCTGTTCAGTTTACAGCTGAAGTGACTTAATAGGTGTTGTTATCATTTAACTGTAAAAGAGAATTAACGCGCTGATCTGGAGGTGATCCCCAGCTCTTTATCGACACCGTGTGGAAATTGCTTAGAAGAAAAAAATCACAAATTGTTAAAACTGGGTCCAGCTGTTTAAAAGTTAGTAGTGATCCTGTAGTTGCTTAGTTGCTAGTTACTGTTTCAGCACTTGACAAGTGTATGTTTTTACTCATTTTGTGAACACACGTCAAACACTGACACGGAAAAGTTGTATAAAGTTGTTATTTTGGTTATGTTTGTGCACAAAAACTATTCTTGTAGCTTCATAACATTACGGTTGAACCACTGATGTCACTTGGACTATTTTAATGATGTCCTTACTACTTTTCAGGGCCTTGAACGTGGTAGTTGCATTGCTGTCTATGCAGGGTCACAAAGCCAAATATCATAATTTGTGTACTGAAGATGAACAAAGGTGTTAAGGGTTTGCAATGAGGGGGAGAAATTAATGACAGAATTTTCATTTTGGGGTGAACTGTATTATCCCTGTTAATCTTTAGCAAATCTTAAAGTTTAAGGGCCATTCTACAGAATTGGTCCAAAGTCAGAATTGGAAACTACTTGAAAAAATGTATTCAAATTGTATAATATCCAGGGTACACTATTCTAGTGATTGTGCTGCTAATTCTCGAATTTTCAGAAAGTTTTAAAATATTTGTCCTCTCCCCAAATGTGTCACTACCAAAGCACAGTAATATCTAATTTAATTAGAAGGGTTATATTGACATATTAAGATTTTGCTTGAATCCCCATTGTAAATACATATTTTGCTATTTTTATTTTTTTTTTAAATCAGCGGTAAATCAATAACAATAAATGTTAACAATATTTCAAGTGTAATTTATGAGCTTTGTTATATTTTGAATCCACTTTTTGTTTGTAAAAGACAAAAAGTTTCTGATTTCAAAGTTAAGGATTTATTAGTTTGAATCAAAAACTATCATAACATCTTGATAATTCAGTATACTTTATTTGTGACAAAACATCTCATGTTTCTGTGTCGAATGCACATTTTTGTTAGTTATAGTAATGCTTTGGTAGCGACCACATCACATTACAGAATTTTAACTTGCATACAAAAACATACAAAAAAAAAAAAAAAATTGCGTAACTGTACTAAAATTTTGTTTATTTCCCGCAGATATGAGGATTATGTTTCCCATTTGTCACTGCTGAAACAATGATGACATGTTTAGGTTGTGACTGTTTTGGTAGTGACAAATTTATGGGATAACACCCAAAAAAAAATCAATGATGTTACTACCGAAACATTTGGTGGAGTTTCGGTAGTAACATCATTTTTAGATACTTTTGAAGCTAGCTCAAAGATGCTAATCTGCACATGGTTAGCTAGCACAGTTTTGAACAGTGATACACATATAAAAAACTAAATGATATGGAATAACTCCCAAAAAAAAGTATGCTTAAGTGCAGAAAAATGGTATGCGGTAGTGACGTTCTTTAAAGTTACACACAGATTTTTCATACTTTCGAAACACATTTCGCTCAAAATGATGGGGCCTACTTACTCACACCTTGTAGCTATGAGAGAGAATGAACCATAAATATTTCCTAATCATACGGGTGTAGTTACAATTAGTCTCAGCAAATAGACTAAAACATACACTGTTTTGGTAGTGACATGATTTTTGATCTTCACTTTTTAAAAGAATCAAAAAGATACTTTTACAAACAACAATGGAAAAAAATACAAAAATTATTTCAGTATCATTTTTTGAAGTTAAAATTTAGACGTTAGGGTTCGGGACAGCTACCTCCCAATTGCAAGTACCCACTAAATGATGGTTTTAAATATTTTACGTTTACTAATATTTTAAATATATTACGGTGGGTTTCAGTAGATAACAGAGGATCTTAATAAACATCTAAGATTTGAATACTAATGCTTTTTAAATGTGGTTGTGGGGCAGCAGTTTGCACCATTTCTGTAGAATGGCCCTTATATCCATTTTTCTTGCTGTATATATAATAATGTTATGATGACAAACTTGATTTAAAAGTTACTAGTATACGATCCTATAGTTGCTAGTTACTATTTTGGCACTTGACTAGTATCTGTACTGTTGTTGTTCACCAATTCTGTTGTCTGTCATTTTCATTTAATTTCTATGTTACATTTTAAAGTAAAAAAAAAAAAAAAAGATATAGTTCACCGGTACAGATTTTTGATAACAATGCTTATAATGGACTTTTCGGCATAAAACAAACATACTAACATGTTCAAACTGCAGTAAACCGTTGTTTTGGTCAACAGAAAACTGACTAACAAATGAGACATCCAGTCCCAATATATATAAAACAACTTCCCTGTGTGACAACTAGCCCCGTTCTTCCCAAAAAGTAACTTCAACACAGACACTTAACACTATGAAAACACCCTCTCTTAGTTGGGAAAAAAAGTGACAGTCATTCCCAGTTGTACTCCTGTGCTCTGCCAAATACCCAACATTTTGTGAAATGCAGTGCATTAGTATGAAGATGTTCACTCAGGTGTGGCAATGAACAACCAAGATACTTGTAACAATGTAGGCCATGCTGGGATTTTAAGGAACAGTTCACTCAAATACTGTCATTTTCTATCATCATTTACTAAATAAAATACAGGTTGAGCCATAATCTGATTCAGAAAAAGGCATCATGAAATAACACAGAAGGGAAATAGGAAACATTTTAGGAACAAATCCAGGCCTGATGCGAATTCACTACAGCAGATCAAATAGAAAAGTGGATGAGATAGAGAAGGAAGTAGATCCATTGCTTTAAGGATGTGACATCACTCACTAGGAAGAATGACCAAGTTCTGGAGGAGAATAACAAGGATGTAAGTTCCTGCCTTCCCTGACTTCCAACGAATCCTTTCAACAAGCAACTCAACCGTTTGATGACCTCTGGTGGAAGTAGAAGGAACTGTAGACCATAAGAAACACATGTGTTTATAACATCATCTATGGACAAGAGAAACATATAAAAATCTTGCCCCAAATGGTATCTTACCCCATCTTAATGTACATTTTAATCAACTTTAACCAACTATTTGCAGCATTATTTCCTAAGGGGAAAAAAAGTTTAAGCAAAATGTTTGACGACCTTTTGTGACAACATGCCCCAATAGCGGTGCTATAAGTAATAGTGACCACTAATGTGAACCTGCTTATAATGGACTTTTCTGCTAAATTTATTTTTGATTTTTTAAGTAAATTAGCCACATTAAAACGTTTTTGTCAACAGAAAACGTTACTAATAAACTGACAAACAAATGTGACAGCCAGACCCAATATAAAACAACTTCTCTGTGTGACAACAAGCCTTTTTCTCCCCTACCAAGTAACCTGATAAATCAACACAAACAGGTACTACTGTGGGCTGCTAAAAACAGATACTTGCGGATAAACAAACAAAACAAGTACCAGTCACTTTAAATAGTTTTTTAAACTTAATGAATAATGTTCCCATTGGTTCTCTCTCTATGCATTACAGGCAGACTTTCTGGAAATGTAGGCTGAACTAGTTTGTCTGTATTGAACTAATGTGACGCAGTTGATAGAAATCTGTTTGGGAAAACTCCTTCAAGGTGCACTGTTTATTTTAGGGAATAATGGTATTTGGATGGTTTCCATCTTGCCTGAAATAAATGTTTACAACTGACTGATACTCTTTGTTTTTGAATTGTTGTTTAATGCAGTGATCATGTATTTCATGTTAGCTTGTTGTACAATGAAGAACTTCCACAACTGCATTACAGTCAGAGTTGGAGAAATATGTCTATATTTTATTAGAAACTTGTAGTTACTTTTCATAGTAGTGGTGACTATTAGTAAAATGTCCATCTTATTTACTTAATAGCCTACGCATATGCGACCTTGGTTAACCTGAATAGCCTGTCGATTTTGGCTGTAATATCACTTTCATTCTACAATCATACAATCATCTTTGCAACTTAAATAAAAATAAATAAATAAATAAACTATCCAGTTAGTTGAAAGTGTCTTCATGTCTAAACTTAATGTCTAATGTGTTTTAAGTTTGACATAAAGTCAAACGAAGTATTACATGTTATCACATTATTAATATTAGTTGCCTAAAAAGTAAATAATTCAATACAAATAATTAAAATAAAATGACATACATTTCAGTGATTTTAAAGCATTACATTAGGTAGGTCCACACTATGCTCGTTGGAAGCAGTCAGACGTCTCGCTGAGGCAAGGTTCAATCCTTTTTCTTAATATATATATACAGAGGGTACGGAAAGTATTCAGACCCCCTTAAATTTTTCACTCTTTGTTATATTGCAGCCATTTGCTAAAATCATTTAAGTTCATTTTTATTTCCTCATTAATGTACACACAGCCCCCCATATTGACAGAAAAACACAGAATTGTTGACATTTTTGCAGATTTATTAAAAAAGAAAAACTGAAATATCACATGGTCCTAAGTATTCAGACCCTTTGCTGTGACGCTCATATATTTAACTCAGGTGCTGTCCATTTCTTCTGATCATCCTTGAGATGGTTCTACACCTTCATTTGAGTCCAGCTGTGTTTGATTATACTGATTGGACTTGATTAGGAAAGCCACACACCTGTCTATATAAGACCTTACAGCTCACAGTGCATGTCAGAGCAAATGAGAATCATGAGGTCAAAGGAACTGCCTGAAGAGCTCAGGGACAGAATTGTGGCAAGGCACAGATCTGGCCAAGGTTACAAAAAAATTTCTGCTGCACTTAAGGTTCCTAAGAGCACAGTGGCCTCCATAATCCTTAAATGGAAGACGTTTGGGACGACCAGAACCCTTCCTAGAGCTGGCAGTCCGGCCAAACTGAGCTATCAGGGGAGAAGAGCCTTGGTGAGAGAGGTAAAGAACAACCCAAAGATCACTGTGGCTGAGCTCCAGAGATGCAGTCGGGAGATGGGAGAAAGTTGTAGAAAGTCAACCATCACTGCAGCCCTCCACCAGTCGGGGCTTTATGGCAGAGTGGCCCGACGGAAGCCTCTCCTCAGTGCAAGACACATGAAAGCCCGCATGGAGTTTGCTAAAAAAACACCTGAAGGACTCCAAGATGGTGAGAAATAAGATTCTCTGGTCTGATGAGACCAAGATAGAACTTTTTGGCCTTAATTCTAAACGGTTTGTGTGGAGAAAACCAGGCACTGCTCATCACCTGTCCAATACAGTCCCAACAGTGAAGCATGGTGGCGGCAGCATCATGCTGTGGGGGTGTTTTTCAGCTGCAGGGACAGGACGACTGGTTGCAATCGAGGGAAAGATGAATGCGGCCAAGTACAGGGATATCCTGGATGAAAACCTTCTCCAGAGTGCTCAGGACCTCAGACTGGGCCGAACAAGACAATGACCCTAACCACACAGCTAAAATAACGAAGGAGTGGCTTCACAACAACTCCGTGACTGTTCTTGAATGGGCCAGCCAGAGCCCTGACTTAAACCCAATTGAGCATCTCTGGAGAGACCTAAAAAAGGCTGTCCACCAACGTTTACCATCCAACCTGACAGAACTGGAGAGGATCTGCAAGGAGGAATGGCAGAGGATCCCCAAATCCAGGTGTGAAAAACTTGTTGCATCTTTCCCAAAAAGACTCATGGCTGTATTAGATCAAAAGGGTGCTTCTACTAAATACTGAGCAAAGGGTCTGAATACTTAGGACCATGTGATATTTCAGTTTTTCTTTTTTAATAAATCTGCAAAAATGTCAACAATTCTGTGTTTTTCTGTCAGTATGGGGTGCTGTGTGTACATTAATGAGGAAAAATGCAAATGGCTGCAATACAACAAAGAGTGAAAAATTTAAGGGGGTCTGAATACTTTCTGTACCCACTGTATATATATATATATATATATATATATATATATGTAATTGTTCAGTTAATTCTCATATTGTATTTTCAGACAGTTTTGGAATATTTGTCCTCTCCCCAAATTTGTCACTAATGAAACACAGTAATATATAATTTAATAAGAAGGATTATATTAACTTATTAAGATTTTGCTTACATCTTCCTTGTAAATATATTTTTTCTATTTTATTCAAAAGTTTTCAGAGGTAAATCAATAACAATTACAATTTTAACAATACTTTAAGTGTGACTTATGACATTTGTTGTATTTTGAATCCAGTTTTTCTTTGTAAAAAGTAAAAAGTTGATGATACTAGGGATGGGTGATATGGCTTAACTTTATCACGATAATTTCTGGTATTTATTGCAATAATCATATCAATGACCATAATTCAGGGAAATCCTGTTTCTTTATTGTCTTTCCTATTTTTACCCAAAATAGGGTGTTGTGAGCATTACTGAGTACACTGTTTATTTCACTGGAATGTGAATTAAATTGTTTGTATTTTCTAGACTGGAAGCTCCTAAATTCGACGAATTCCTTGTGTGTGAAACATGTTTTATAGTAGAAGTAATAATACTGACGATGTTCTAGGAATCTCTAATGCAGTTGTCGCTGTAGCTGAGCAAAACGTAGATAGAGGAATTTTACTGAGGAAACGTGAAAACAAGAAACATACGATTGATACAACATATGGTTTGTGTTTTCTTCAAGCAATCGGGTATTTTTATAAGGGTAAAGTATATTTATAACGCAATGCTAATCACCATAGCCTTTGTAATCCTGTAAAACAGTATGATTTCAGCCTCATTCTGTGATATGAAGCCACGTCTGATCGCAAAAGGTTATTTCAAACACTTGACTATGTTATGAAGTTAATTTGGAGAAAAAGCATGTCAATAAATGATATCTTTTTTGGACAGCAGTTTTGTAAACAGGCTCAAACACACACAAAACTGCATCGTACACTTGCTACTAGTACAGTTAACGTGATTAAAAGATCGATTTTTGTCGCACTGCGGTATATCGCAAACGATATATCGCCCATCCTTAGATCATACTAATTTCCAACTTAAGGATTCATTAGTTTGAATATACATTGAACAAAACACTATCATAACATCCTTGTTCATAATTCAGTATACTTTATTTTTGACAAAACACCCCACGTTTCGATGACTGCACGTTTTCAGTAGTGACAGTAATGTTTTGGTAGTGACCACATTTTAACCCACATACTAAAACACTACTAAAACACACTAAAATACTACAAATTTGCATAACTGTACTAAAATGTTGTTTACTTCTCCCAAATAAAAGATTATGTGTTCCCCTTTGTCACTACTGAAACTATGATGACATATTTTCGTTTGTGACCATTACGGTAATGATAACTGTATGGGATAACACCCCCTAAAAAACAAAGATGTCACTACCGAAACTTCACCAAATGTTTCGGTCGTAACTGTTTTAATAGTGACAGTTTTAAATACTTTTGAACCTAGCTCAAAGATGCTAATCAGCACATGGTTAGTTAGAACAGTTTTAAACAGTTCTACACATATAAAAACTAAATGGAATAACTCCCAAAAAAGTGTGTTTCATTATAGAAAAATGGTGTTCGTTAGTGACATTCTTTAAAGGGTATAGTTAAAATCAGTCTCAGCTGATGCACTAAAGCATACACTGTTTCAGTAGTGACATGAAAATGCAAGACACATTTTTTTTACATAAAGTATCATAATTTACAAAGAAAATATAAAATAAATGTTTTTAGAACTTAAAAATAACTATGGAAAAAAATATGTATATATTAAGCTGTGGGTTTCAATAGATAAATAAAAGGTTCTTAATGAACATTTAAGATTTAAATACTTAAATGCTTTTTAAATGTGTTTTTTGTTTGGTTGTGGAACAGCAGTTTGCACAAATTCTGTAGAAAGGCTCATATACGGAGGATGTTGAAAACAAATCCATATTTCTAATTACAAAATAAATATAAGGGTCCTTAAAAAAGATCAAATTTCAAGGCTTTGAGTGTTTTTGGCCTTAGCGTTCCTTACACCCTCCAGCGCTTTAAAATACTGACAAAGCTCAAACTTAAACTGAACAAAACCTGGTAAAAAAACATAATAAACAAATTAAGAACAAAACAAGTTGTCTTCTGTAAAGTCTTATTCTTTGCCAAAGTAATGTCAATTCCAGAAATCTCCTTAAAGAAGAAGAGGAATTTGGTTTGATTCTTTAGGGTCTTCATGAAATGTCTGTAATGTACTTTGGTTAAAAATCCTCAATGGTCATGTAAAACAGCTATTTTACCTTGTCAAAATCAGTTCTGTTCACAGCAACCCGTTTCAGTGCATGAATGCTCTTAAAATGATAATGAGCTACTGCTCACCCCACCCCACTCTCCTGTTTTTTGTGTGTCTGGTAGCGTGTTACCAGGAGAAAATGAAGACTTTTATGTTCCTCTTTTACATCCAACTACAAAACACCTGCAACAGGTCGGGTGTCTGACTTCAAGCGGCGTTCTAGGCATTATTTCCAAGTAGGAGGTAGCCTACGAGAAAATCCATATTTTGAGTTGTTTGGAACACAACGTCAGCCAGGCAATAAAAATTGTGTTTATTAGCATATATTAGTGGAGCAGCTCTACAGTTTCCCTCCCGCTCAAAGCGTTTTGTAATCGCTTGGCTCAAACTCTACTCCAGGTTTTCCCTTTCCAGCTCCACAGACACTTTAACATACCAAAACGTACAAAGTTGCATTTTATAAAATATTATTTTTTGACTGTTACAAACTACACGTAGTATCACTGGGTCTACAATACAAACATAATTTGCTGGGGTTTTTTTTAAACAAAATCATGCTGACCATAATTCTTTATTTGTAGTTTTTGCATTTTTACTGGAGAAATGGGGAATTACTACTGCTGTTGCAGTTGCAGTTTGTCTGAAGAAGAGAGGCACAACATCGCTGTAAATAAGGAAAATCAAACGCATCAAGGCTGAGCAGAAGAAAAAAGGGAGAGAAATAAAAATGCTTTTATTAGGTGAGATGATTTAGTCTGTTTAATCACAATTTGTATTAAAACTTATCCATGTCATCATGTATACTTTAGCACAAGATAGCTTCCTACCAAAGACAGAAGAAGGGAAAGGTTGTGAAGAATTATTTATAGACTTATAGTCTCTAAAAGTCAATGCAAATTTTAGTCAGGGCATTAGACATTGTGACACAATGCGGGTTAAAGGAGTAGTTCACTTCCAAAACAAAGATTCACATATAATGTACTCACCGCCTTGTCATCCACGATGTTCATGTCTTTCTTTCTTCAGTCGTAAAGAAATTATGTTTTTGATTAAAACATTTCAGGATTTTTCTCCATATAATGGACTGATATGGTGCCCCGATTTTGAACTTCCAAAATGCAGTTTAAGTTCGGCTTCAAACGATCCCAAACGCGGTTGTAAACGATCCCAGCCGAGGAAGAAGGGTCTTATCTAGCGAAACGATTGGTTATTTTAATAACAACAATACAATTTATATACTTTTTAATGTCAAACGCTCGTCTTGTCTTACTCTGCCTGAACTGTTTTTGTTCCGGTTCATGACAGTTACGGAATGTTGAAAAACTCCCATCTCATGTTCTCCCTCAACTTCAAAATCGCCCTATGTCGTTGTTTTACCTTTTTTGTTAAGGGTGTTTGATCTTCTTTGCATGTTCACTTTGCAAAGACTGTGTCTGTACTTCTGCAGTGATGTAGGATGATTTTGAAATGATTTTTGAAGTTGAGGGAGAAATACGATTTTGAAAAAGTTTTTCAACATAACCCTACCCTAGTTCAGGGAGAGAAAGGCAAGACGAGTGTTTGACATTAAAAAGTATTTGAACTGTATTTTTTAAATGAAAATAACTGATCATTTTTCCTCACCTGGAATCATTTTTGGAAGTTCAAAATCAGGCACCATATCAGTCCATTATATGGATAAAAATCCTGAAATGTTTTTTCTCAAACAACATAATTTCTTTACGACTGAAGAAAGAAAGACGTGAACATCTTGGATGATAAGGGGGTGCATTACATGTGAATATTTGTTTTGGAAGTGGAAGCTGTGTACATTTTGGGCCCCAAAAAATGGTTTTATCTACAGAAGTCTATGGAATGCAAAAACTGTGAAGCTCAATATCTCAAAAGTGCTCAGAATGCAGATAGAACCTTATAATTCTAAGGCGACGATATGCTGAATGTAGTTGTATAATTAAGTGGACAGTGCAGTAAAAAATTCAAATTCATTTTAATTTTCAATTCAATTTGCCCTTCTTTTCTACCCTGAAAAATGATTTGTAGTTTTTGCTTTTTGAAATAAATAAATCATCTTCAACACTGCCTTTTATGTTTGCCTTACACTTAAGCAGAAATACAATTTTTGTAATGCAATAAATAACATATTTTCTGCTTTCATACAGATCAATAAAAAACATTAAATACACCCAGTGCTAATAATTCTGAAACAATAATTAACTTCATACACAATCAAAATATAAATTATTCTTATTCTGAACAAGTATAACTCCATTCCAGATAACAATGGACTATTTTTACAGCAGAGTAAAGTAATACGGTACTATTAGCAAGCACATTTATTTTAAGTTTCCTTAGGTTTTTAAAGCTAAATACTTTTTTGATTGTTTGCTTTCATGTAGGCGCAGGAGACAGTGGAAAGACAACATTTATGAAGCAGATGAGGATGATTCATGGAAGCGGATACTCAGAAGAGGAGAGGTGTCACTACAGAAAAAAGGTTTTCCAGAATATCTCTGAAGCAATAACTGAAATGACAAAGGCCATGAAGATGCTAAAGATCCCCTACTCCATCCCACAGAATGAGGTGATCAAGAGACCAAGTGTGTTTTTAAAGTAACTTACCAGCCCCCCCAGAGATTAATGAGGGCCATTTTATATCAGCAATCATTTCTTCTAACATTCAGTCAATTAGGTGGTGGGTGAGCAAAATAAATAAAGATTAAATAAACAACCAGATGTTATTACAGATAAATATAGAAGATAAATAAAATATATTAATTCATAATTAAGTTACTTATTTTTATCTTGCACTGTAATTTGTTGTCAGTCTCATTAGGTCAAGAGAAGAGAAAAACAATAGAAAGCAGCAGCCGCGCGGTGATTTCACCGCTCGCCGCGTCCCGTGTCCCGGGCCTTAAAGGAGAAGTCCACTTCCAGAACAACAATTTACAAATAATTTATTCACCCCCTTGTCATCCAAGATGTTCATATCTTTCTGTCTTCAGTCGTAAATAAATTATGGTTTTTAAGGAAAACATTTCAGGATTTTTCTTCATATAACTGACTTCAACTGTGCCCCCGATTTTGAACTTCCAAAATGTAGTTTAAATGCAGCTTCAAAGGGCTTTAAACGATCCCAGCTTATCTGGCTAAACGATCGGTCATTATTTTCAAAAAATAAAAATTTGTATACTTTTTAGGCACAAAAGCTTGTGTAGCACAGGCTCTGGGATGCACGTTCATGATGCTGCAAATTAGTGATGGGTCGTTCTTGAATGATTCATTAATTTTGAACGACTCTTTAATGTGACTCGGGAAGAACGAGTCGTCTCGGGGCGTGATTCATTCATTTGCGCATGTGCAATCCTGTTAGATTCTGTACTGGAATTAGTTCACCTGTTTTGTGTTTTCGGGTTTTTCAAGTCGTTCGTTCATCTTATGGGGCTGTCACGTGATGAACGAGTGACTTGAACCCGAAAACTTGTCAGTTTTTGTCGAAAAATCGTATTTTCTCCTACAACTTCAGAATTGTCCAACATCGCTGTACCTTTTTGTTTGTAAACAGCGTTTGACTTACTTGCACTTTCTTAGTCTTTGGGCATTTGCTTTGTAAACACTGGGTCTGTGGTTCCGTCTACGTTCCGTGTGACCTTTCGACGTGATTCAGTAGTACGCAGCATCGTGAACGCACATCCCAGCCTGTGCTACACAAGCTTTTGTGCTTAAAAAGTATACAAATTTTTATTTTACAAAAAAAATGACCGATCGTTTCACTAGGTAAGACCCTTCTTCCTCAGCTGGGATCGTTTTGAGCCCTTTAAAGCTGCATTTAAACTACATTTTGGAAGTTCAAAATCGGGGCACCAATCAAGTCCATTATATGAAGAAAAATCCTGAAATGCTTTTCTCAAAAACCATAATTTCTTTACGACTGAAGACAGAAAGACATGAACATCTTGGATGACAAGGGGGTGAGTAAATTATTTGTGAATTGTTGTTTTGGAAGTGGACTTCTCCTTTAAGAGACTACCCGAACAAAAAGCAACTACTCTCAGTTTGTTTGTTTTGTTACATGCCATTTTAAAATGTTCTTGCAGAATTATTAGCAGCCAGATCACATCGTAATATTTTTTTAGCCAAAATTCAAGTTGAGCATATTGCATTGTGACATATTTACACTATAAGTTGAGCATATTGCAAAAGTTAAGACATATTTACACTATAACAATTTTACGTATTTTACATCTGAGATGGCATACATGTAATGAGTTGGCTATCTTAGGTTTGTTTTTTTTTTTAACGTATTCAGCAAGCTGCAAACACAGCCACTCTGAATTCAGAATAACATACTAGCTTACAGTACTACCACATCTTATATATCGGTTAGTTCTCATATGTCTCCAGTCCTTCTTATGTAATGTAATAAATCTGTTAATCTGTTAATCAGTGTAATCTAACTCTCTTTGGCTCCAGAACCGTATGGAAGAGAGTTTAGCGCTGTTCTACATGGTCATCCATTCACCATGGTTTCCTATTTCCTCCATCATCCTGTTCCTGTCCAAAATGGACATTCTGGCCGAGAAGATTCAGTTCTCTGATCTAAAAACATACTTTCCTCAATTTGAAGGTAGTCTGGTGCACATTAAAGTTAAAGGCAGAATAATATGTGATCTCATGTTTGACACCTGATTTGCTCTTCCATTCCCTTTCTTTATGGTTTGGCGCCACCATCAGGCAAACGTGGGGATGTTCATGATGCCATGCTGTTCATTAGAAGTTTATATATTCAAAAAGTGGTTTCCTACAAGGAAAAGTACTCCAAAAACATATACTGTCAGTTCATCTGTGCCACGGACACCACAAAACCCGTAAACTCTTCAATGACATAAAACACTTTGCCATCAGTGGGGGCCTAAACGAGTATAAAATGCTCTAATAAGCCCCTGATGCACCTTGAGTTTTACTCAGCATTAGACTGTATTGTCTTAATGCCAAACTATCAGCACTGAAAGACAAGTGTGTGTGTGTGTGTGTGTGTGTGTGTGTGTATATATATATATAAACATCTATTATGTTAAATATCTTATGACCACTCTTACTTAGTTAAAATTATTAACATTTTGTATATTTTGCAAGGGGTATGTAAACTTATGAGCAGAACTGTATATCATAATAGCAGCACTATGAATGCAAATTGAACGATTTGATTCAAAAAGTTTTATGAAAAGTTAAAATGTCTGAAATGTACATTGTCACAAAGTGTCATAGACCACTATTTTTCAGAGAAAGTTAACCTCAGAACGGTTTTAGCTGAGTAAATCTCACAAATGTTGATAAAAGATGAAAAATTATGAAAAAAAGTCACTTTAAATGGTCACTAAGCTTGGCAGAATAATATCAGACTTCTGATTGCACTGTCAAAAAAGAAGTACAAAAGTTGTCACTAGGGGTGGTACCTTTTTGAAAGGTACTATTGTACTGATTATGCAATAAATGGAGACTTTCTGGAAATGGGACTAGTTTGTGTAACGAACGTGACGCACTTGACAAAAGCATTTTTTTTGAGAAACTCCTCCAAGGTTTGTTATCTATTTCAATGAAGATTGATATCGTTTCCTATTTCACGCCGTAGGTTTTACGAATAAAGGTGAGCCTTTGTCGCCTCTGTTTAGTTTTAATTGTTTAAAACAGATGTATGTCTATATATGAACTTCTGTATTACTTTCTGTATTATTTGCTGTTTGAATAGCCGTGGAAATGAAAGCGTTATATTTAGTACGATGTTTTTATTAAATTATGATGACGTTAAATACAAATTAGGTCGTATTAAAATATTTTCTGACATATCTCCCATATCTAGTAATTAAAAAACTAAAAAGACTGAGTTTATTAAGCGTGTAGTTAATAGATTAGACCAGAGGTTCTCAACCTTTTGGAACTAAAGCCCCCCAAACTCATATCGCACCCCCCCACCCCCTCCAACAGATAGATAGATAGATAGATAGATTTTTTTTTACTTTTTTTTTTTGGATTTTTGTACTTTGTTATACTTTTCATAACTTATGATTTTTAAAATAACTATTATGAGTTTTATAAAACTATATAAAAAGTATTATTTTACGTGTAAAGCATGTTGCATTTCATTCGTTCATTGCATTCTTCAAGTATTCGCATACTGTCCGCCCTATATAATATTCAGTACTATTTAGGGCGGATGTTATACGAATTTGGAAGGTGTGGGGGGTCTATAAAGTCTGTAAGATTGTACATTTTACATGCTAGTCTGCAATTTAATATTAAAACAATATTAAGAGTATAGTTAGTTAAAATGTTTTATTTAATTTTATAAATTAGTCCATTTAAAATGTTATAAAAATCGGGACAATTTTTTTATAGTTCAGACTCAGGCCGGGCCTCGGGTCTGTTTTTTCTCCTTATTTTGATATTTTATACATACACCAATTATGGTGATGAAAACAAATTTCCGCGCTGGTGGAAACAACACGAGACTTCGCTTTCACTTTCGAGACCGACTCGGAAAGCGTTTAGTGTCTCTGCCAGCGGCAGCAAATCAGCGCAGCTCGAAGATCCGCGTTCAAGGGCACGCAATAGGCTGAAAATGCCACAAAGCACCAGCAAACGTAATTACAATGAATGTTTCGGGGAAAATAAGGGGATATTTTAATTATTTATTAATAAACCAGTGTTTTCAGTGTCGCGAGGATAAAGTTGCCGATCCTGACTCGGACGCGCCTTTAGAGAAATGCATCTTTACAGATTACATATAGAAAGAGTTTTTGTGACAGAGTATTTGTTTTATTTCGTTAATTAATCATTTCAAGCGTTCTATAGATATATGTATCATGTCTGTGAGGTATGCATTTGCTGAGTTTCGGTTCATTTTGTGAAACGCTCCTGTTGAGGCAACAGAAAACGCATCATGTTTGTTTTCTTTATTTAATAAAAGCACCTTTTGTAACGTTTTGTTGATGCTTTGATTGCACACAAATAAAAGTTGACCCTTAACAGTTGCGAAAGATTGAGCAAAAATGACGGAATATTTTAAATTGTTTCCACTGAAAAAACAATGCAAGTCATCGCGCTGGCGCCTCAGTGTCCTGCAGTGCGCCTTTAGCTTCCACTCTCCGCACACATTTGGGTATGCGTCTAATAGCGCACATTTCTCTAAGTTTAACGTTGCAATTAACATTGTTTTATACTTGAACTCTTTTGGGCCTATATCTATAGATTTTATTTTAAACAAGTCATGATGATTTGAGAAGGCAAAATTGATCAAACAGTCCTTACATTAAAAAAAACAAAAACTTTAGTCTATATTAATGAACAAAAATGCTCCAAACGTTTTTCTAAATTAACGTAACAAAATAATGAAACGAAATAAAATCACTTTACCATTACATACAAAACTGAACTTTCGATAGATGAAACAGTAGTATAAAAGAGGAAAAAGACAGGCTCGGGCCGATAATTCTGATAAGCTGTCGGACAAGGGCCGGTCTAGGAAATATACATGAGGCCCGTGCAGGGCTTTAATGAACATTTATCCGAATACTTTAATTATTATTCAATGTTTGCAACACAGAAATGTAACCTATACCGTGTATCCTGGTCGTAAAGCTTGTTCAAACAAAGGTTAACTTACATGAGCAGAGCTCTCTCTGAATCAGCGGTTGCGCGAAAGCAGGTTTAAATATTCCGATGTGACTGCGATTTCAAAGGTTTTATAGGCATGGCGAAATCATCATCATATAGCAGTAAGTTCGCGTGTGTTTGAAACGAGATCGCGACCTTTCAATGAATAATCCATATGAGTCTATAGGCTATGTATTTTTGTATGTCAAAATTTGCACCAGACGTCAAAAGTTACCCGCGCCCAGGCCCGGGCGGCCCCCCCGGTTCCGCGATCCATGATTTGCGCCCCCCTTCCGATCCCTCCGCGCCCCCCCTGTTGAGAACCACTGGATTAGACTAACATTAGGCTACTTTTAGTCTTACCCTGAAGTTGGTATCAACTGACTTTCTTTCGTTCTTTTTTGTAGTTGTATTTCTTTTGGAGAAATGGGGGACCAAAGCTGTGGATGTGTCATCTGTTGCCTGTCAAAAAAAAAGAGGAACGTCACCACCCAAAATATATTGACATTCTCTCTTCCCAAGAGAAGATTGAACAAGGAGAAATGATATTGCTTTTATTAGGTGAAATAAATCATGTGTTTCATTTAAAGTTATCCAAACAATCTAATATATATTCATCGTAAATGTGTTTCTGAAACGACAAATTCGTAATTAAGATAGCAATTATTCTTATACAGGACAGCTGACGACTGTGTGTTTTTGGTTTTTTTGTTTTTTAGGCACAAGTAAAAGTGGAAAGAAAACGTTTATGAAGCAGATGAAAATCATTCATGGAAGTGGGTGCTCGGAAGATGAGAGGCGTAGCTACGCTACACTGGTTTTTCAGAATATCTTCCAAGCAATGAATCCAATGACAAATTCCATGAAGACGTGCAACAAGTCCAGTCGTGAAATTTCCTCGCTCCTAAATATTCCACAGTCAACTGTCAGCTGTATTATAAGAACGTGGAAGCGTTTGGGAACGACAGCAACTCAGCCACAAAGTGGTAGGCCACGTAAACTGACGGAGTGGGGTCAGGGGATGCTGTGGCGCATAGTGCGAAGAGGTCGCCAACTTTCTGCAAACTTCATGTGGCCTTCAGATTAGCTCAAGAACAGTGCGCAGAGAGCTTCATGGAATGGGTTTTCATGGCCGAGCAGCTGCATCCAAGCCATACATCACCAAGTGCAATGCAAAGCGTTGGATGCAGTGGTGTAAAGCACGCCGCCACTGGACTCTAGAGCAGTGGAGACGCGTTCTCTGGAGTGACGAATCGCGCTTCTCCATCTGGCAATCTGATCTGACGAGTCCAGGTTTGGCGGTTGCCAGGAGAACGGTACTTGTCTGACTGCATTGTGCCAAGTGTAAAGTTTGGTGGAGGGGGGATTATGGTGTGGGGTTGTTTTTCAGGAGCTGGGCTTGGCCCCTTAGTTCCAGTGAGAGGAGCTCTGAATGCTTCAGCATACCAAGACATTTTGGACAATTCCATGCTCCCAACTTTGTGGGAGCAGTTTGGAGCTGGCCCCTTCCTCTTCCAACATGACTGTGCACCAGTGCACAAAGCAAGGTCCATAAAGACATGGATGACAGAGTCTGGTGTGGATGAACTTGACTGGCCTGCACAGAGTCCTGACCTCAACCCGACAGAACACCTTTGGGATGAATTAGTGCGGAGACTGAGAACCAGGCCTTCTCGTCCAACATCAGTGTTTGACCTCACAAATGCGCTTCTGGAAGAATGGTCAAAAATTCCCATAAACACACTCCTAAACCTTGTGGACAGCCTTCCCAGAAAAGTTGAAGCTGTTATAGCTGCAAAGGGTGGACTGACGTCATATTGAACCCTATGGATTAGGAATGGGATGTCACTTAAGTTCATATGCGAGTCAAAGCAGGTGAGTGAATACTTTTGGCAATATAGTGTATTTCGCGTCTTGCGAAAAAATTCCCACAAATACGTTTTCGGCATGAGATCAGGTTGAAACTAACACAATGTAACAAACTAACTGAAACAAACAAACAAAAAAAAACTTAACCTGGTTGCACAAGTGTGTACATTATTTAAAAAGTGCTTGGTTGGAATTCATTTTGCTTCTAAAAAGGTCATGACATGAATTATTTTAATATGTTCCTTGAAGTTTAATTATAATGTTAAAGGAGTAGTTCACTTCCAGAACAAAAATTCACAGATAATGTACTCACCCCCTTGTCATCCAAGATGTTCATGTCTTTCTTTCTTCAGTCGTAAAGAAATTATGTTTTTTTAAGGAAAACATTTCATGATTTCTCTCCATATAATGGGCTTCTATGGTGCCCCGAGTTTGAACTTCCAAAATGCAGTTTAAATGCGGCTTCAAAGGGTTCTAAACAATCCTTATCTAGCGAAATGATTTTTCGCCATACTCTACCTTTTTGAGCCGGAGTACACAGACGATGAACTTAGACATAATTCGTAGTAGTGATGGGAAGTTCGGATCATTTTACCAACTCTGAGGGTCGCAAGAATGACCCGTGGACGCGCATCCAAGAGCCTGTGCTACACAAGCTTTTGTGCTTAAAAAGTATTCAAATTTTTATTTTTCAAAAAAATGACCGATCGTTTCACTAGATAGGACCCTTCTTCCTTGGCTGGGATTGTTTAGAGCCCTTTGAAGCTGCATTTAAACTACATTTTGGAAGTTCAAAATCGGGGGCACAATTGAAGTCCATTATATGGAGAAAAATCCTGAAATGTTTTCCTCAAAAACCATAATTTCTTTACGACTGAAGACAGAAAGACATAAACATCTTGGATGACAAGGGGGTGAGTAAACTATTTGTAAACTGTTGTTCTGGAAGTGGACTTCTCCTTTAAGACTGTTTTTTTTGGTCCAGGGTCACATATACCGCCTATTCAAGTTGTTCAACTTTTCTATTTAATTTAGGGCCATTTTAAAATAATTGTAATTTTTTTCAGTTTTTGTGTAATATTAATAAATCTGTGTACTTTTTCACCAGAACTGTATGGAGGACAGTTTGTCACTGTTCTACACGACTATTCACTCACCGTGGTTTGCTAATTCCACCATCATCCTCCTCTTAAACAAAACAGACATCCTGGCTGAGAAGATTCAGTTCTCAGATCTAAAAATTCACTTTCCTGAATTTAAAGGTAATTTAGCGCAAACTGAATGAAGCAAAAAGCAGCATTAAATGCAAGAGATCTTTTTCTGTCATAGCTGTTTCACACTTTTTCTTTCTCTCTATGGTTTGGCGCCACCTTCAGGCAAACGTCAGAATGTAGAAGATGCCAAGCGGTTTATTACACAGTTATATGAACAGAAAACTGTTAGCAACGAGACGGAGAACAAAAGAGTGATTTACCCCCATTTCATCTGTGCCACGGACACCATAAACACCTGTGCTCTCTACAGCACTGTGAAACATGATTTAATGACACAGTTATTACAAAAGTATGAAGTGTTTTAATAAGCCCAAAATGCACTTTCACTGGCTCACAGATTGTATTGATCTCCATCTACATTCAAGGGCACTACTGTTTTCTAAAGAAACATTTCCACGCTCAACAGCTCAACAGAGTGCTTGAAGCTCAATAGAGTGCTTGAAAGAATGTAATTAATGGTTGATTTTTACTACACTTATTTTGTTAAAAATATATATATTATACATGCTCAAACTTTTGGGGTCCATTTGCAGAAGCTGATGTTTATCTACACATAGCGATATATGATGTCATTTTTATTCAGGTGTAATGTACAAACTCAACATACTGTAAAATAATATACAGTGCAATTCTGAATTTCACTATTATCAGTAAGGAAAGAAAGGCATCATAATTGGGGGATGCAACAAGACAAAGAACTACAGAATGACTTACTTTTACTTCATCTGTGCCAGACACCAAAAACATCCAAGGAAGTCCTAATTGATGTAAAATGCACTATACTTGTTAGGAAATAATGTGCCTTTTAAATGTTCAAAGGAGCCCCAGATGCACCTTCATGACACTCGGCATCAGATTATAATATTGATCTCAATGCTAATTTCCATTCAAAAACACCTCTATTTTTAAGCCACGTGTGTGTGTTCTCCAGCCAAATTAATGTTTTTCATTATTTATAACAGAGCACACTTGGACTGCATCACAAAAGCGCCTTTTTGGTGTCTGCATTTACATCTGCAAGACGTATTTTTTACCGTGTTTGCTCATCTGCAATACGTCTATTGGACGTTCATTGCTTGGAAGATCAGATGTCAAATAGATGTCGATTAGATGTCTTTAAGATGTTTATGATTTAAAATGCACGTAAAACTGACATCTCACAGACATCTTGCAGACGTACGTGTGCTATCTGGGTAAATGTCTGTGGTAAACATAATTTAGCGATACTTGTTTTTTACTTGTAATTTAGCGATACTTGTTTCTTATGTTTCTAAAAAATAACTCAACTGCTTCAAAATTTGCGTTTTCAGTAGAGCTGGGTGATAAAATGATAACTATCGCGACATAATTCT
Organism: Labeo rohita; assembly: GCF_022985175.1. Classification (NCBI taxonomy): domain Eukaryota; kingdom Metazoa; phylum Chordata; class Actinopteri; order Cypriniformes; family Cyprinidae; genus Labeo; species Labeo rohita. The sequence goes on along the minus strand of NC_066890.1, from coordinate 27,950,455 downwards.
CTAACAAGAGTTTGATAAATGTTCAATGTAATGTTTATGTGCCAGCTTTCACTTGAGAGCAAATATCTGCCTTTAAACTTGAAAGAAATAAAGATTAAGAAATTTATTGTGATAATTATTGATATTGACTGATATTAAAAATTCTATCGTGAAAATTCTTTTGGCCATATCGCCCAGCCCTAGTTTTCAGTATGGGTGTGTGTAATTCACATTGTGGAGCAAAATGTCCAAGTATTGTCAAGTTATGTTTACTAATGTGATGTGGTCGCTATTAAAGCATTACATTTTCACTACCAAAAATGTGCAGTCACTACCGAAACATGGGATGTTTTGTCAAAAATAAAGTATACTGAATTATCAACTAAGATGTTATGATATTTTTTGGTTCAGTGTATATTCAAACTAATGAATCCTTAACTTTGAAATCAGTATAATCATCTTTTTGCCTTTTACAAAGAAAAATTGGATTCAATATACAACAAATCTCAGAAATTACATCTGAAATATAGTTAAAAATGTAATTGTTATTAATTTACCTCTAAAAAAAATATAAAATAGCAAAAATATATACTTACAATGTAGATGTAAGCAAAATCTTAACAGGTAAATATAACCCTTTTTTATTAAACTATTATTACAGTGACAAATTTGGGGAGAGGACAAATATAACTTTCTGAAAATACAATATGGTAATAAACTGCATTTTTTTGGCTTTTTGCTACTTTATTATTGAGATGGGAGAGATGACAGGACAGTATTGGGTAGAGAGAGGGGAGTGAGATCGGCATAGGACCTCGAGACGGGAATCCAACTCTGGTCGCCGTGAGAGCAGTTGCACTGTATATGTCAGTGCGCTAACCACAAGGCTATCAGCGCTGACAACTGCACAATTACTAAAAAAGTGTACCTTGGATATTGTACAATTTGCATACGTACATTTTTTTGGGAAAAAGACATTTTTTGTTGTTGTTGTTTCCAACTCTGACTTTGGACCAGTCATGTAGAGTGGCCCATATAATGGGACTGGATGTATCATTTGTTAGTCACAATTCATCATGTTTTCTGTTGAGCGAAACAATGGTTTACTGCAGTTTTGAACATTTTAGTATGGATTGCTTTATCCAGAGAAGTCCATTATAAGCATCATTGTCAAAAATCTGTATCAGTGAATATCAGTGGCCCTATATGCAATGTAGCGACCACTAAGGAATGGATGAATGAATAAATACCAAGTGCCAGTCACTTTAAACACTTACTGAAATTGAAAGAATAATGTCACGGTTCTTTTTTCTGGCTTCCCATTAGTTCTCTTCGGCTCCGCAACATACCCGCAAATTACGCATTAAAGGCAGACTTTCTGGAAAGGTAGCTTAACTGGTTGGTTTATAGTTAAATAACGTGACGCAGTTGACAGAAAGCCACTGTTTATTTAAAAGAAGATAGATATTGTTTTCCATTTCATGCCGTATAGGTTTTATGAAAGAAGGTGGGTGATTCTCTGTCGTCTGTTTTAATTGTTGCTTAATACGGTGAAGTAGCCTATGTACTGTTAGCCAATTTGTTGTCTATAGAAGAACTACATTTGCATTCCAGTCTGAGAAACATGTCTATATTTTATCACAGACTTCTACAGCTATTTACACTATAGTGGGATCTACACGTTATGTTTAAAAAGCAATGTTCTTTGCTGGGAAGTAACAGATTACATGTATTATGGATTATGTAATCAGATTTCAAAAATTAACTTGTAATTAGATTATAAATACTCCTGAACAGACTACAGTTACATTTCAATTTGATTACATGCAAACAGTGTAATGTTTGATACACTTTCTTCTTCTCTACACGTTCTTTCTCTTTGTATTCTTATATCAGAACAGCACAAGATTATGTCATTTAAATCAATGCGATACGTTGTCGGATTATATTACCTAAATGTGTAATGTAATGGATTATGTTACTAACTATAATTTTCATCATGTAACTTCCTGTAATCACTCAGCTCAACCTCCACTCTAGGTTTTCCTTGCAGAATTGGCATTACATAAAGAACCTACTTTTTGACCTATTTGTAGATATTGTGTGAAATGGGGGTATACTACTACTGTGGATGTTGCATCTGTTGCTTGTCTAAAAAAAAGAGGAACGCCATCGCCAAAAATAAGGAAATAAACCTCATCCTTTTGGAGCAAAAGACAAGAGAAAGGAGAGAAATCAAATTGCTTTTATTAGGTGAGAAGATTCTGACAGATATCAGAAATTAATTTGTTTAAACTTATCTACATGGTTGTATTCATTTATTTTACTTTCTCACAACAAGATTCTGCTTATAGAGAAAAGAAGGGTATGTTTGTTAAGAATTATTTGTAGCTTTTTGGTCTTCAAAAGTGAAAGTAAATTTGAAGGGCATTAGGTATTTATAAACAAAACAGGTAAATGACATTAGGGGATTGTTGTATCATCCCTCAAGGCAACTTTCAATTACATAATCTAACTGATTAGACTTCTCAAAACTAACTTCTTTTCCTGTAACAAAGTAATTTTAGTGGATGTCAGTTCCCCTTTACAAACTGTAGGTGTCATGACTTGTAGAAATTGTGTAGAGAAATGCTCAGTATTGGTCATATAGTAAATTAGACAGTACAGACTAAAGTGAATTACCCTTCTGATTTTTTTTTTTTTTTTTAATGCAGGGGATCATACTAAACAACAAAACATTCGTCTTTAACCCTGCAGTTTATCTTTGGTAACATTCATGTAGGAATAACGTTTTTGTAATGCAATACATAAAGACATATTTTCTGGTTTCATACAGTGCTGAGCTTTCTAAAACAACATTTCAATTTATACATAATTAAGACAATTAAGATTCCACTGTGCACAATGGCAACTGACTATTTTCGAAGCAAGAAATATAAAGCTTTTTAAATGCTGAATTTTCGTTGTCATTTAGGAATGGCAGAAAGTGGAAAGACAACGCTTTTGAAGCAGATGAAGATACTTAGTGGAAACGGATACACAGAAGAGGAGAGGCGTAGCTACACTAAACTAGTTTTCCAGAATATCCTCCAATCAATGATTGCGATGACAAATGCCATGAGGACGCTAAGGATCCCCTACTTTAACCCAAGGAACGAGGTGATCAAGAGACCAAGTGTATTTTTAAAGCAATTTTTGAGCCATCAACAATCATATGGTATATGTTCTTTCAACAAGATGGTGACAACAATTTCATCATTTTTATGATGTATGTTTTACACTAATTTAGAAAGACTGCAGTATTGTCATTCTGATTAAGTCCGTGTTATCCTTAGATTTATGCCCAGTGCTTCCAGGATCTGGACATACAATACAGCTGGAGAGGAATTACGTAGAGGCTATTCATCATCTATGGGAAGACCAAGGCTTTAAGATGTGTTATAGCCGACATAGAGAGTATCAGCTGCAAGACTCCACTAAGTAGTAAATGTATTTGTGTCATTAAATGCAGTTTCAGATTTATATGGAGCTTCGTTTATAAAGTTTTTTGCACCAAAAAGGTCCAAACTATTTTCCATCCTCATTTTAGCTCTCTGGAAAAATTACTCAAGGGGATAGTGATAGAAACGGCATAAAAATCAACATTTTTTTGTTTAGTTTTCCATTACTATTGACCTCCCTGCAGTTAGGCTGTTGTGCCTGACTTTTGGCCTTCCTGGACCTCCTCGGACCATCATGTTACTAGCATGTTTCTAACATGATTAGCATGTTACTAACATGCTGCTAGCATGATTTGCAAGTTATTAGCAAGTTGTTAGCATGATTTGCATGCTGCTAGCATGATTAGCAAGTTATTAGCAAGTTGTTAGCATGATTAGCATATTAATAACATTTTTATAGCATGTTTCTAACACGATTACCAAGTTATTTGCATGTTGTTAGCATGATTAGAATATTACTAGCATGTTGTTAGCATGTTTCTAACATGATTAGCATGTTACTAACATGCTGCTAGCATGATTTGCATGCTGTTAGTATGATTAGCAAGTTATTAGCAATTTGTTAGCATTATTTGCATGCTGCTAGCATGATTTGCAAGTTATTAGCAAATTGTTAGCATGATTAGCATATTAGTAACATGTTGTTAGCATGTTCCTAACATGATTACCAAGTTATTTGCATGTTGTTAGCATGATTAGAATATTACTAGCATGTTTCTAACATGATTAGCATGTTACTAACATGCTGCTAGCATGATTTGCATGCTGTTAGCATGATTAGCAAGTTATTAGCAAGTTGTTAGCATGATTTGCATGCTGCTAGCATGATTAGCAAGTTATTTGCATGTTGTTAGCATGATTATTAGCAAGTTGTGCTGCATGATGATTAGCATATTAGTAACATGTTGTTAGCATGTTCCTAACATGATTACCAAGTTATTTGCATGTTGTTAGCATGATTAGAATATTACTAGCATGTTGTTAGCATGTTTCTAACATGATTAGCATGTTACTAACATGCTGCTAGCATGATTTGCATGCTGTTAGCATGATTACCAAGTTATTAGCAAGTTGTTAGCATGATTTGCATGCTGCTAGCATGATTACCAAGTTATTAGCAAATTGTTAGCATGATTAGCATATTAATAACATGTTGTTAGCATGTTTCTAACATGATTACCAAGTTATTTGCATGTTGTTAGCATGATTAGCATGTTACTAGCATGTTGTTAGCATGATTAACATTTTAGCAGCACGTTGCTAGCATGTTTCTATCATGATTAGCAAGTTACTAGCATGATTAGCATGTTGCTAGCATGATATAGATAGCTAGATAGATTAGAAATATTAGAGTGGAAGCTTACCGTCATTCCGTCAATGTAAGTCTATGGGATTTTTGGTGGTTTTGATAGTCTGGTTTATGAAAACTGTAAGGCGGATCAGTCTAAAAAGATATAGCACACAGAGTCAGACCAGTCTGAAGGTCTGGGCCAAGTTTGGTGGTTCTAGCTTGAAAGCTCTAGGAGGAGGCAGATACCGAAATTTGGCTCAGAAGAAGAAGAAGAATCTAGTAGATCATTAAGTTGGCTTTTTCAAGACAACTTAATAACATAAAGTTGAAGTCAAAAGTTTACATACACCTTGCAGAATTTGCTAAATGTTAATTATTTTACCAAAATAAGATGCATTAATAACCAAAGTTTTTTTTTTTTTTTTAAATTTGAAGATCAGGGTAAATAGAACTTATTTTGGCTTGTGAGTATTTGAGAGTATTTGTGAGTGTTTGAACCTTCTGTAATAGTTGCATATGAGTCTCTCAGTTGTCCTCAGTGTGAAAAGATGGTTCTCAAAATCATACAGTCATTGTTGCAAATACACAAAAATCCTATCACTAAACAACAAAAAAAAAAAAATACACAGCTGTGGATCATTCAGGTAACAACACAGAATTAAGAATCAAGTGTTTGTAAACTATTGAACAGGGTCATTTGTATACATTTTTTTTAATAATAAATGTTCCCTTGTGAACTATATGTATGTGAAATATCTTATTCAGGTCAGTACTAAATAAAAATTAACATGCATTTTGTATGATAATTAATTTTGCAAGGTGTATGTAAACTTTTGACCTCAACTGTATGTTTTTTTAAAGCTTTATTAGTAACTTGGACCATATTGCAGCTGAAGACTACATCCCTACAAAATTATTTTTTTGAGGGCAATCTGCATAGCTTTTAAAATCCTGTAGTTACTATTAACTACAGGACTGACTAGTATCTATTCATGTTGGTAATGAATTTGGTTTTTAATTATTTGCGTTTAAATTCCAGAAAGAAAAGAAAAGAAAAGAAAAGAAAAGAAAAGAAAAGAAAAGAAAAAAAATTACATTAAAATATTTTTTAGTATTAAAAAAGAGAATATTTCTGATTTTTGAATATCTGTATAGACAGAAGAAAGAATCTGTATAGACAGAAGAAGAAGGAAAAAAAAAAAAAAATATATATATATATATATATATATATATATATATATATATTTTTTTTTTTTTTTTTTTTTTTAAATTTCCACCATTATAGCTGAGGGGAAAAAATGGCTACAATTCTTTAAACACAATTTTTGATTACCTTTTGTGACAACATGCCCCAGTATTGGCGCTATAAGCGATAGCAACATCTAGTGGGAACCTGCCACTTTACAGCTGTATGTATGTGGGTAGTTGACAAATAGGCAGTTAAAATACTTTTTTTTTTGTAAAACTCCATTTTTAAAGAAGAAGTGCAATATTCATGTAATGTGAAGTCTAATCGTTGAGAAAATATAAAGGGTCACTAATTTTGTAAATTCTTTCATTGTTTTTTTTGTTTGGTTTTTTTTATCATAAATGTGTCCTATGGTGTGACATAGCAAAAATTAAGGAAAAAAAAACTCTTAATAATATACAAATAGTACGAGAGATATATCTCCCCTATTGCAATATGTATATATATATATATATATATATATATATATATATTTTTTTTTTTTTTTTTTTTTTTTTTTTTTTTTGTTTGTTTGTTTGTTTTGAGATAAAAACAAATCTGTGGTTCTTTTATGTGTGTCACACCATAGGACATTACGTCACACTAAAGGACAGAAATAGTAGTTATTAAAGTATTTTTATTTAATTTTGAACATGTCAAAGGAGAAAGTTTAAATTGTATACAAATGTTTTTTAAACAAAGCAAACAAATTTTTATCAACAAAATTCTGTCTCTTAGTAGTAACATCGATTTTACTGCAACTCTTTTAGCAGTTATTTTCCAAGATTTTGTAGTTTAACACACTTTTTAATTTAAAAATGCTTTTCTTTTAAATTTATAAACATTGTGATTTACTGAACCATGTTTGAGACAGTCACACCATAGGACAATTTTGACAAAGCACTTTTTAAGCATTTAAGCACTTGTAATTAGATTATATTACATTTTAAAATACTCCTGATCAGACTACAGTAACATTTTTATTTGATTACATGATTACATTACATATGTAATGGATTACGTTACTAACTACAATTTTTTGAGTATCGACTGTAATATAGGTTTCATTCAACAATTAGAAGTCATTTATATTGACTAATGCAATTTACAAACAAAAACTGGCAAGTTAGCTCCTATATTTTATATCCAACACTGAAAAAGTTACAGCAGAATAAGCTAAAAGCTTTGCATATCACACACAGACTAGAAGCTGGTCTGGATAAGCATATGTGAGTGCAGTGGCTCTATATTTTCTTTTCCATTGGCTAAAACTCCATTTCGGGTTTTTTCTTGGAGAACTGGCATCTAATAAATAACCTGCCCACAATATGAACATCCTACATGAAACATGCTACTTTTGTGTATGTGTGTGAAGATATTGTGTGAAATGGGGGATTACTACTACTGTGGATGTTACATCTGTTGCTTGTCTAAAAGAAGAAGGCCATCGCCAAAAATAAGGAAATCGACCGCATCCTTTTGGAGCAAAAGAAAAGAGAAAAGAAAGAAAACAAACTGCAGAAGTGCAGTTGTCTGAGAGTGCAGGTCTGAAAATGCATGTCTGCAGCCAGACCCTATTGTAAAGCTTTGGCTTTACAATAATAATAGTAATAAAAGAAAGAAAAGAAAACTGTAAAGCTTTTACAAAATAAAGAAAACGGCTTTACACTTTTTTCCCTTTCATTTTGTTAATTAATTACTGATTTAAGTGAAATATATTTAAGTAGCCTATGTTTTTGTGCCCTGGTCTGACTGTTTCAATGGCAAACGCTTTAGCTGTTCACTGACGACTTACAGTTTAAGTTACAGTTCGTTCTTAAAATTTAAAGTGATCAAGACATTTTTCCGGAGCACAATGTTACAACAAAGACTGTCCAGTTTAGCTCTTTTAAGTATCCAGAATGCACACGCTCCTTTAAGTTAATTAAAGGTTAATTTTTCAATGTTTAAAAAAATAATATGTTCACTAAACTTGAATAATAAAAAAGAGAAACCTGTGGAGATATTTCCAGCAGCTGGTCTGAAGTATTATTACTTTGTTGTTTATATGTAATTATATGCAGTTTAAATTACAGTTCTTACAAATTAAAATGAAACATGCCTGGTTGTAAGACATTTTACTTCAGTGATCAATTAAATGAATGTTTTTTCATTATTTATAACAGGGCACACTTGGGCTAAATGTAATTCTCACAAGAGTTCAATAAATCTTCAATATAATGTTCATGCGCCAAAAGCGGAAAGAAACATGGACTGTTTATCTGCTCAGCTCAAAGTTGCTCAAAATGCAGCACAGTTTCTATATTACGATACTTATACAGAAACTCGAAAAGTTCAAAGAATTCAAAAACGTGAAGTATTTGTCATGTTCTGACCATGAAGAGTAGTTTAAAACCACAATTAACAGTCTGGTTTCTACAACTTTCACTTAGGAGCAAAAACCTGACTTAAACTTGAAATAAAAATTTGAAAATTTATCGTGATAATTATCAATATTGACTTATATAAAATATTGTATTAGTTTTTACATAGTTTCCAGTATGGGTGTGCATAATTCACATTGTAAAGCAAAATGTCTAAGTATTGTCAAGTTATGTTTACCATATATATTCTTTTACTCATAGTTTTAAAAACAACATTATAAAAACCCAAACAGTTTTGAAGGAAGCTGTGATGAATTAGTCTTCTGAGTTTTGACATCATGGCTGCAGCCATGGGGGAAAAAAATGCTTTGAAAAAAAAATGGCTACCATCAACCGTTTGGTTACCAACATTCTTCAAAATATCTTCTTTTGCGGTCAACAGAAGAAAGAAACTCATACAAGTTTGAAACAACTTCAGGGTCAGTAAACAATGACAGAATTAAAATTTTTGGCCAAACTATTCTTTTAACAAGCTGTGTTCTATTCTTTATGGCAATAAGGACCCAGTGTCTTCTTGTAACCAAAAATTCATAACATCGCATGACCATTTAAATCTATAAAACAAAAACAGAGGATACATACGTTTTCCACTGAAAATATGTCATTGAACAAAAGCCAAAAAATTACAAAAACATATTTTGTAAATCAATGTACATGCTTCAATTTGATGTCAGTTAAAGCGTTTTAACAAATCCAAAACAATTCAGTAATTTTAATACCCAAGCTAAGCCATTCTTGGATCCCTGGATCTACGTCTTTATGTTATTGCATTTTGCATTTTCAAGTCCATGAGCCCTGCCAAAAAACAAACAATTTTATGCTTGCATTTGGAGCAAACACCAATTGCACAACAAACTCTCACAATAGAGGGCAAATATGCTTCTCAAACCACAACCTAAAATACATGTCAAAACATATCCTTCTTTTCCTGAAAGTGAAATGAACATCACCTGTGGTTTTATATTGCTCTACATTTATACAGTCAAATTCTTAAAACCGACAGTAAATTGTTTTGGTCAAAAGATCCGGTAACTAATATACGGTTTGACACTTTATTAGTTGTAAATGTGACAAGCAGTCCCTCCAACTTCCCTGTGTGACAACTTGCCATGCTCTCTTCTACGAACTAAGCTAATAAAACAACACAACAAAATGGAAAGAGCTACTCTTAGAATAAAAAAATAGTGTTGGTCACTTTAAATAGTTTTTAAGCTTTAAGGAATAATGTCACGGTTCATTTCTCTGACTTCCCATTGGTTCTCCTCTGCTCTGCAACATACCCAGCATATTATACTTTAAAGCTAGACTTTCAGGAAATGCAAGCAGTTTGTCTGTAATGAACAAACGTGACGCAATTGACAAAAAATCTGTTTGGGAAAACTCCTTCAAGGTGGCACAGACACTGTTTATTTCGCGGAAGATGGATGTTGTTTCCCATTCCACGCCGTAGGTTTTACAAATAAAGGTGAGTGTTTCTCTTTGTCATTTTGTGTTTACTTCGTTTTCATTGTTGTGGAATACAGTGAAATACAGTACAGTAAAAGTATATTTGTTGTAGAAGAACTTTCACGTTTCCATTTTAGTAAGTGATTGGTTCGTTTACAATTGAGAGCAGTTGTTCACACTATTATCGGTGATATTAGAAGCCACACATTATGTCAAAAATGTTGTATCACACAACAAAATCAGTGCAGTTAAAATGAATATTGATTTTGAGTGTAACATTTAGCTTCATACATCATTTAAATGAGTCTGGCCTAATTAATACAAGGAAGTAATCACGAGGGACCAAACTATTTTTTCTTGTTCTAGTTTAGGTTTAAAGATTAAAGTTTTAGTTCAGTTCTGAATTATTTTAAGACTACCAGGAAAGCAGGTACATAACATATTCATAAAGTTAATTCAGAATATCCACACATTCATTCTTAATCACATGCCTAATCTGCTGAAAACAGCTCCGTTGTGTATCGTCACAACACATTCAATTACAAATTAGTTGTTATTGTCGATCATTTCACATATTTATAGGTAAAATATTAAATGTATAATTACTTAAATCTTACCTCACACTCTTTGACTGTTAAAACTGTGGTGTAGCTTTGTGAATTCAAGCCTCCTCTGTTAACAAAAGCCCGCCATCTTTAATTTGATTAGCCGTTATAATCACTTGGACGTTGAAACCGCTGTGAAAATGTAAATGTAAGTAAATTTGGCCTTCTCTGATTTTTGGAGGAGACTTCTCAAAGTTCCTCAAAGTCTATGGCGCTTATAGCGCTGAATTAATATTAAGTTACTCAATTTTCACAAAAACAAATGGCCGGATAGTTCGTATTATTTCTTCTCCACCAACGGAAAAGTTCCAGAAGTAGTCAAACGCTTTGAAGCTGCGTGTAACCTGGCAACGCAAAGACTAAAAGCCGGTCTGGATAAGCGTTAATAAATGAAACGGCTCTACATTTTCCCGCCCGTCTCAAAGCGTTCTGTAGTACCTCGGCTTAAAGTCCACTCCGGGTTTTTCTTTTTCAGCTTCCCGCGACTAGTTCAAAAATCCCAACTGCTAAATCTGCATTTAAATAATAATGAACATACTAAACGGTCATTTTAAAAGAATTAAAAAAAAACCCAACGTTGAATATTATAATTGAATAACTGTTTATGTTTTTACAGTTACTCTATTTCTTTTGGAGAAATGGGGCATTACTACTACTGTGCATGTTTCCTCTGTTGCTTGTCCGATGAGGACAGGAACGTCATCGCCATAAATAATGAAATCAAACGCATCCTTGCAGAGCAGAAGAAAAGACAACGGAAAGAAATCAAGGTGCTTTTATTAGGTGAGATGATTCTGTAAGTCTTATTTAAATTTCAAACATGCTGATTCATTTCAACTTATAAAGTGAAAGCAAATAGCATTAAATGTTGCGTCAGTAAATGTCATAAGGGGTTTCTTACATTATATCTTGTGGGTCATTTCCTGACATGTGTTCAAATAATTAGACTTGCAGTTCTCAAAACTGACTTCACTTTTTGGCCGTGAGATAATTTTATTCTATGTATAACTTCAGTTCCCCTTTACTAAATAAAGAAGGAGCAACATTTTTGTAATACAGTATATAGTCTGGTTTCAACATAATATAAAGAGAGAAACATTCAAACACACCCTGAGCTTTCTGAAAAGACTATTAATATACAATTAAATCTTAGACTATTCTTATACGGGACAGGTAGCATTCCACTGTGCTTCTGTAGGTTTCTAATGTTTAAGCTTGATTATTTTGCTTGCATTCAGGCACGGGAGAAAGCGGAAAGACAACATTTATTAAGCAGATGCAAATCATTCATGGAAGCGGATACTCGGACGACGAGAGGCGTAGCTACGCTAAACTGGTTTTTCAGAATATCTTCCAAGCTATGAATGCAATGACGGATGCCATGAAGACGCTAAGGATTCCCTACTCCAACCCACAGAATGAGGTGATCAAGAGGCCAACTGTGTTTTTAGAGCTCATTGATTAATAAGGGTCATTTAATACAAACAATCATGTTTTTATCTATATGCTTGCACCAAAAAAGACTGGATCTTGCATTGTAATATATTATCAGTCTTATTAGGTCTGTGCTATCTGTAGATTTATGCTCAGTGGTTCGAGGATCTGGACATACATCAGATAACAGAGCTTCAGAGAAGTTACGTAGAGGCTATTCGTCACCTATGGACAGACAAAGGCTTTAAGATGTGTTACAGTCGGCGTAGAGAGTATCAGCTACTAGATTCCACTAAATAGTAAGTTCCTGTCTTTTACTGACAACCTGCATTTTTGTCTATTTCCTCTTCTCCTTTCCTGAAGCCACCATCAATTCATGTGATAAAAGTTATGCAAATAAAGCATTTATAAGCAATGGCACGTGGATTTTCAGTTAAAGTGTTTGAATTCTGTTTTTTAAAGCTTTATTGATAACTTGGACCGCATCGCAGGTCAAGGCTACGTTCCTTCGCATCAAGATGTTCTTCAAGTCCGGTTCCCCACTACGGGCATCAAAGACCACTGCTTTCATTTGGAGAAGATGACTCTCAGGTACAGAATTGAACAGCCAAACCTCTTAAAGGAGAAGTCCACTTCCAAAACAAAGATTCACATATAATGTACTCACCCCATTGTCATCCAAGATGTTCATGTCTTTCTTTCTTCAGTCAGTTATATACTTTTTAATGTCAAACACTCGTCTTGTCTCCCTCTGCCTAAACTGTTTTTGTTCCGGGTCATGACAGTTAGGGTATGTCGAAAAACTCCCATCTCATGTTCTCCCTCAACTTCAAAATCATCCTATATCGCTGTTTTACCTTTGTTAATGGTATTTGATCTTCTTTGAATGTTCACTTTGCAAAGACTGGGTCGGTACTTCTGCAGTGATGTAGGATTATTTTAAAATGATTTTTGAAGTTGAGGGAGAAAATACGATTGGAGTATCAAGACACCTTCAAGACACCCTAACTGTCTTGATTCAGAATACACAGAGTTCAGGGAGAAAAAGACAAGATGTGCGTCTGAGATTAAAAACTATTTTACGACCACATTTGGAATTGGATTTTGGAAGTTTAAACTCGGGGCACCATATCAGTCCATTACATGGAGAAAAATGCTGAAATGTTTTCCTCAAAAAACACAATTTCTTTACGACTGAAGAACAAGACTGAACATCTTGGATGACAAGAGGGTGAGTACATTATCTGTAAATTTTTGTGAAGTGGACTTCTTCTTTAACGTATGAAAAAATTCTATCGATAGACACTTCATGTTGTCGCCTTTCCTATTTTGAAGCATGTTCTTGCCATATGACATGTTGTTTTGGACCCCATTGACTTTTTTTAAATGGACAATCTTCAAAATATCTTCTATTCTTTCTCAGAAGAATGTAAGTCGTAAAGGTCTGAAACAACATGAGGGTGAGTGAATGACAGTGTTTTAATTTTGGGGGGTAAATGATCTCTAACTATAAAAAGGAAGAAGGAACAGATTTTTGGGACAAATCTTGGACTGTTACGGACCCACCACAGCAAGATCAAACAGAAAAGTGGATGATTGAACTTCATTTCTGGTCTGTCTGACTTTTCAGGATTGTAGATGTCGGGGGTCAAAGAGGACAAAGAAAGAAGTGGATCCATTGCTTTGAGAATGTGATGTCACTCATATTTCTAGCCTCCCTCAGCGAGTACGACCAACTTCTGGCGGAGAATAACAAGGATGTAAGTGTCTGCCTCTCCGATTATGTTCTGTCCTTCCTTGTAATATTCATATATCTGTTAATCTGTTTAACTCTTTTTCTCCAGAACCGTATGGAAGAGAGTTTGTCGCTCTTCTACACGACCATCCACTCAAACTGGTTTGTTAATTCCTCCATCATCCTCTTCCTGAACAAAATGGACATCCTGGCTGAGAAGATTCAGTCCTCAGATCTACAAACATACTTCCCTCAATTTAAAGGTAATTTGGTGCATATTAAATTAGATGAAAAGCAAGGTTATACATGCATCTCTTGTTTGTCATATCTGATGCACTGTTCCTTTCCTTTACTCTGTGGTTGGCGCCACCTTCAGGTAAACGTCGGGACACTCAAGATGCCATGGAATATATCAAACATTTATATATACAAAAATCAGTTTCCTATGAGACAAAAAACTCCAAAAAAATCTACCCTCACTTCACCTGTGCCACGGACACTAAAAACATACAGAAAGTCTTCAATGACGTGAAAGACACTGTCCTCGTCAAGGCCTTAGAAGACTTTGGACTTGTCTAATGAGCCCCAGACGCACTTTCACGGCACGCGGCATCAGACTATATTGATCCCAATGCCAATCCATGTACATTCAGAAACACTACTATTTTATGGAGGCATGACTCTTCAGTCAAATCATTTTTTTTAATCATTATTTATAATAGAGCACACTTGGAGAAAATGTAATTATGGGTTAATTTTTATGTTGCTTAATAACTTATCTATATTCACATGCTAAGCTTGGACTATTTTGTAAAGAATTAATGTGATGAAGAAAACTGACTCATTCTGAGAAAAGCTTTTAGCATCAGTTTATTTATTGTGATGAAATTCATTTTAATGTGACTACAAATTAACTACTAAATTAAGTCTCCCCCAAAAAATTACATTTATAATAAAAAAAAGCCATTCTTATGTAGGTATATTGTACAATTCAACGTAAATTAACTGAATTTCTCACTAAGACCAAGAGGGAAGGTAGGTAGACCACAAAAAGAGAACCGTGGCGTTACAGATGCATCGTGAGACAGACCTGCCAAGTGAAGTGTCATTGTTTGTCAGACTGTTTCTCCACACTGCAAAATAGCACCAGCCCACTCATGACTGAGCCATAGTTCAATGCGCGGTGTAGTAGTATATCAGAATTGTTCTCAGCTGTGTTTCTACTATGCATTTTTTGTTGTAACAACGACCAACGAAAAGAAAATAGTGTAAAAGTTTGATAGTAAAAATAAAATGTGTCCATCCAGCATAAAAAGTGCTTCATATGGCTCCGGCGGGGTTAATAAAGGCCTTATGAAATGAAGTTATGCATTTGTGTAAGAAAAATATCTATATTTAAAACTCTATAAATCGTAATCTCTAGCTTCCACTAACTTTCGTATGCTCGTTCACAAGAGAATGGCCTTCCAGTGGACGCAGTAGGGCGAAAGGCAAACGCAGAAGCGCAGAAAGAGCAAAACAAAACACCGGTCACGAATTAAAAGTACAAAATGGACACTGGTTTTCTTTTGCTGTCAACAAAACTTCTTCCTCACAAAATCAGCATCTTCGCCAGAGCTTACGCTATGTCTACATCCTATGCATGAGTTTACATGATGTATCTCCAGAATTTGGAAAGTGTTCAAGTGTGCATACAATTTTTGATGACCTGATGGGACACTCTTACAACATAGTGTTGTAAAATTACTTTTATAGTGCTTTATTTACACTATATTTTGTATATGCTTTGTACTTTAAAGTAAACTTCCAATTGACTGTTCAGTAGTCCCTGTGTAACAGCTAACATTATTTCATTTTGTTTCTAATGGATAAAAGCAGTTGTGAACGTTCTTCAAAATACACATATTCATCTCTGTGTCAATAAAATGTGCAACACTATATTTTACTACTAAAATTATATAAAATATCTTATTAACTTACGCCGTGTGCTTCAACGGCACTGAGTTTTGGCATTTTTCCAATCTGGGACAACTTTCTGTCGCGTACATGTGCTCTCAACCCTGATAGCACGGGTACATCTTGGAGATGTCTATTTGACGTCTGCATTTACATCTGCAAGACGTATTTCTAAGATTGTTTCTCATCTGCAAAACTTTTCCTATCAGATGTCAAATAGATGTCTGATAGATGTCTTTAAGATGTTTATTATTTAGAATATATGTAAAATTGACATCTTACAGACGTCTGCCAGATGTTTGTACACAGGAGATGCTTTCCAGATCGAGTGATCTTTAACAGACATCTTGCAGGTGTATGTGTGCTATCTGGGTGGGAAGTCTCAAAAACCGCAAGTAACCCAGATAGCACATATACGTCTGCAAGATGTCTGTTAAAGATCACTTGATCTGGAAAGCATCTGCTGTGTACAAGCATTCTAAATCATAAACATCTTAAAAACATCTATAGACGTCTATTTGACATCTGATAGGAAACGTCCTATAGACGTATTGCAGATGAGCAAACAATCTAAAAAACACATCTTGCAGATGTAAACGCAGACGTCAAATGGACGTCTCTGAGATATACGTGTGCTATCAGGAAAGTGTGATTTTATATGTATGAAACAAGGTCTCAGCTTTAAAATGTTGTCATTTTTTAAGACTTTCAAACAATAAATGCCGTATTGTGGCTCTTTAATGTGTCTTGATAGATTACTATTGCCTTATTAAATCATTTGACAGGTGAACCGATTGTCTTTTCTTCTTTAAGTTACTTAAAGCTTGAAAAAACCATGGATGAATATCAGAATGATCTTATTTCAACCGTGGAAAGACATCAATTCACACAATTTTTCAAGTTTAAGTTCACCAAGTTAATCTACTCTGCTGTCTGATTTGTTTGTCGGACAGCATGGCGGCGTTATGATTGGTCAGATTGCCTGTCAATCAAGCTGTTTGCGAAGGGTCAATTCCCGCGTCTTGCCAGAATATGGCGCCGGAACGCATTTCGAAGTTCACTTGTTTTCATTCACTAAATTAGTGGAGTAGTGTAGGTAATAATGAATGAGTTGTTAATGCTAGTTATTTTCGGATACGACATTGTTTTTTAATGAATCAGCTGAGTGAATGAATTTCGTTCTTGAATGAATGTTTTGAATGAACCCATTCAGTAAACGAACGCATAGACTAAATGTAGTCCCTGTTGCCATCTACTGGCGTAACGACGTGACCTGCAGAAAAAAAAACGACTGGAAAATCCCCACCATAAATGCACAAACTGTTCAGTCAATCAAATCTGAGAACTGAAATAGCTATAGACTGTAGCACCAACACTGGGCCAGTCAAAAATGCTAAATGAAATACATTGTTGAGGATTTCTAGGAACCCTACACATACACATTAACAGAATATCATCCATTCTGTAGGGCAATAAAGACCTAGTGTCTTCTTGTAACCAAAAATGCACAAAATCCCATGACCATTTAAATATATAACACAAAAACAGAGGATACATACATTTTGAATGAAAATAGGTCATTGAACAAAAATAAAAAGGCATAATCTTGTACATCGAAGCACATGCTTCAGTTTGATGTCATTTAAAGCGGTTTAACAAATCTAAAGCATTTGAATCCTCAAAGCTAATCATCCTTGGATGCCTGGATCTACATATTTATTGTATTGCATTCTGCATGTACAACGGGCTACGAACCCTGCCAAGAAACAATTTTGCATTTGCATTTGGAGCAAGCAGCAATTCCACAACAGATGGTGCCTACCATCCAAATCATATCCTCCTTATCCTGAAAGTGAAATGAAGATTAGTAATTTCACCACTGGACTATTATCGTGGTATTACATTGAGATGAAGCTTAAAGTATCAACATGTTGACCCATGCAGGGCACCAAGAAGCCAAATTTACTCTAAAGTTTGTTGTGGTTCTGCTTGCCTTGCATGACTAAAAGCAATAGCTTTCACCTTCCATCAAGCAGCCTACTTTCCAGGTCACCTCGTCCATTCTCGTCAAATTTAGATTTAGAGTTATGAACTTTCTCCGAGAGTTATTGTGAAATACACTTGCAATTTCTGCAAATCCATGTAGCACTTTAATAAATTTAATGTAAGAATAAGTTGCTTTTGGAACGCTCAGATGGAAAATTGACAGGTTTGTTCTGCAGTTCTATGGATGTTTTACCCTCCAGGTCTTCAAGCCAGTCACGTGACTGAAAACTATGAACAGGTTATTGTGGAAGGTGTGTTGATATTACAAATATCTTCTAGTTTGGTTGATTCTCCTAAAACGTGTTTAAAAATCATTGTCGTTCTCCAGGACTTTGACTTACTTACCTGGTTCCCATGGTAATATGTGGACTATAGGCAATCTCAATATCTCACAACGCAGTGAAAGGCCTGATAAACCGGTTCTGCCGACCAAGACAAAAGACTGACTTCCAGAGTCCAAAAGAGAGGAGTGTCAAATACCTGCACAGCCATTCAAGAAGCTAACACCACTTGTAACTTCTAAAACAGGTTTTGTACTTTTCTACCTGAAACTGGATGTTTTTCTTCAATTTGATACTCAAAACTAATAACCTAGACTCTGCTTAGGTCAGTCTTAAGTAGTAGACTACTGTAAATTCTATTATTGCTTGATTATAAACAACTTTCATAGCGCGCATTCCACTGACAAGTGTTTCAAAACTTAACAACCTGTCAACCTAGACTGCATTTTTGAGAGATATGATGGCTAAAAATGCTGACTAACACACCCCTAGGGGGGCGTTCACATCGGGCGCGTTCTTGTCGGCACAATTCTCGGTTTATGTACGCATGCGTCACACAGACCTTGCGTCGCGTCTCCATCGTCTCGCGTCAAACTAAAAACTTTTGAAAACGCGCCTTGAAACCCTTGCGTTCTTTTCCGCCTCACTCAGTCTTGCAGCTTTTAAACACAAGAAGGCGCCTCTTAAGATGCCACAAACTGCGGTCTAGGTAGACAGCTGACTAGTTTTGAGACAGCCCATATTCACAGTTCAAGAAGGACTTTCCTGAATTGCAGGTAGACCTGTCTGAAGCCAAGGAGGGAAAATCATGTAAGGTACACTGGCGAATTCGGGTTTTTGAGGCGGAAGCTTTTAAGAACAAACTTCTACAAGAGAAAGAAGTTGATTCCAACCCAGTTCAAGGAGAATAATGGATCGTGTTTCGTAAAGGCATTACTGACTCCGTACAGGTGTGTCGACGAATGCAGGTAAGTGATTCATCGCGTTTATGCTGTAATCTCTGTTTAGGTTATTCAGTTTGTTTCTGTCTTTCCAGGTGTAATAAAAGGCACGACGCACCTGCAATAAGTATTAGGTTTCTTCTTTTTCTTTTTAGGGGAAGTCCAAGATTGTGAAATGTGTTTAAAAACAGAGTTTTCAGTAGATATGAAAATTAAACAAAAGTTGGGTTTCCCCTAAACAGTCACTTATACGCATGCGTGCAACCCATAGGTATACACTGGAATGGAAATTTATACTTTTGAATGTATGTAGCCTTCTTGGGATGGAAGTTCGATTCATTTCCGCGAATCGGTTCTTTCGAACAGTGAATTCGATTCAACGATTCTTTTTTATGTCACAACAATAATGTTTCTCTCATATTAGGCTACAAGCTTCGTGGCCCCGGCTCTTAGTATCTTTGTACGTAAACACAACTTTTTATAATAAACAAACACTATTTTGTTCACTAAATGAAATGCTCGACCTGCTAAAGAACGTCTCGGACTGACACAGCCCGTTTCGTGAACGAATCGTTCTGACTCTTTTGTGAACCGGTTCAGTCGATTCACTGAAAAGTTTCGATTCGAAACAACTATGCGTTCTAAATTCGATGTTTGGTTATTATACAGATCTAATTTTCTTACATAACCTTAATGGCTCTTCAGGACGTTCATGTGTTATTTTTGTCCTGTAGGGAAGATGGGGGGCTGTTGGAGATGGTGCTACACGACGTGCACCTGTTGCTTGTCTGAAGATGAGAAGAACGCCATCATGGTACATAATGAAATCAAAAGAATCCTTAAGGATCAGAAGAAACGAGAACGGAGAGAAATCAAAGTGCTTCTATTAGGTGAGATATTTCTACCTATCAAAGTTTTTATATATGTAGAAGCCACTAGAAGCACAAACATGGACACTGAAGACATCACCCAAGGAACTTAGATCTTTAATTGTGGTTGTCAGGTGAGTGCTCTCTGACTCATATCAACTGTGAAGGGAGTGAACCATTATTTTGAAAATACTTGTCTATGCATGTTCCTACTGGTGCATTGAAATTAAATTATGTATTTTAAGAACAGAAAAACGCATGGACATGGGCTTTATAATCAATATATATGTATTTGAGTCTAATTTTTTGCATTGAAATACTTGTGGCAAGTTAAATTGAGCAAATAAAGGTGTTATAACTACTTGACATGTCACGTTACCTAATACCTATCCATTATTTATCGTACCTACATGGAGATAGTTGTAGGTGGCGAGTTAGTATGACTAATCTCTTCATCAGCTTTCAGATGTCACGTGATGTCTTGAGAGACACATTCTTGAGTGATCAAGTGATTAGGACATGCCTGACATTTTTGTTTTTTTTTTGCCCGTTGTGGGTACAAGCTTCTCACACTGATTTGATTTAATGCACGATTGTTTGCCCATCAAATATTTGCCGTTTAAGAAACGGTGAGAACTGAGAGTCTCTGATAACTGGTTAAACTGCTCAAATCACTTAAACCGCAACAATACGAGAGACCTCACAGCAGAGGAAGTCACCCGATGGTGGAGGACAACTCGGTTCAAAGGCATCCAAACACGTCCGGCCGCATGCTTTCTGACAGTCTCCAGCTGTCAGTCTAAAGATGATTAAAACATCTCGCTTTGTAGCGAACTGGATGGATAACATTCCTTTGTTTTTTAAAAAAAAAGCCTTGTACGTTATCACCTGCACGCTGCATTCCTTTCAGTTCTTCATTTTTGTCATACCATGGTCTGGTTTCAGAACTAGTGACATCCCTTTTCCGTTTCATGTAGTATTTATTTATTACATTTTTTTTATTGTGGATTTCAGGCACTGGAGAAAGCGGGAAGACGACTTTTATCAAGCAGATGAGGATTATTCATGGCAAGGGCTTTTCTGAAGAAGACAGGCGTGGCTACGCTAAACTGGTTTTCCAGAATATCTTCACAGCTATGAAGGCTATGACAGTGGCCATGAACACCTTAAAGATTCCCTATGCTAACCCGCAAAACGAGGTGACCTGCCAGAGAAAATCTCTGATTGTTTTCGAACCCTTTACAGTTATATAGTTGAAATTAAATGCACAATGGTCCTTTGAAACACCCACTGATAGCACAATTTACACAAGCAGTTACTACCTGTTTCACACACCAGGTTTACGACTGAGTTTGTATGGGTGGGGTAATTCAATCAAAAGAACAGTATTTGTTTCGCCATATTTGATCAAAAACTTTCTTATTTGCTTTTTAGTACTTTTTAAAAACTTTTTAAAAGTTTTTTATTTGCTTCACTTAACTTAGAAAATATGTAAAATATGAACAAATATATAAAAATATTAAACTATAAAACTGTATTTTTATAATTATTAATATCTATATAATATCTAAATGTGCATGTGTGTGTGTGTGTGTATATATATATATATAATCAAACTATGTAAAGTATGTGTGTGTGTATATACAAGCGCTTATATATGCGCTTATATATCATGATTATTCCATGGTCTGTCAGAATACTGAATTCTGATTGGCTGGCAGGTATGCACTAAAATCGTTTAATGCACAGGTAGTTCAAAGTCAGTTTAATCACCGTTCTATATTAATGCACTGCTTTAATTGATCTACACAAACGCGTGCACACACAGAAAGAGAGAGAGGTCAGAGATTGCATTGCCCTGCGCACATACATAAACTTGTTGTCAACACTTCCCTGTGATTTTTATTAATAAAATAGCCTAGATACTAGATACTAGACTAGGTGAAATTGCTGTTTTTGAAGTAATAATCAGTTTGTAGAGAGAGATGCGCAGGCACAGCGTGTAGGTATGCACACACAACTGTCATCTCTCTCTTTCTCTCTCTGTCTCCCGCTTTGCGTCGAGTGGTTCTGTGTCCCCGCGTAGTGCATTTAATATCCTTCAATGCACGGCAAACCGTTGATTATCCTTTACTTAATTGATTTAACAGTATTTTACTATTTATATGTATATATAAACATACACATGTATATATTTAGGAAAAATATATACATTTACACACACACATATATTGTGTAAATAAACTTCATTTTGTTTGCAGTTAATCGTGATTAATCGATTTGACAGCACTAATGTGTCTATATATATATTAATGTAAATACTTTATGTACATTTAAATATACAATATATGCTTATATATGTGATTAATTGATTTAACAGTACTTGACTATTTATGATGTATATATTTATTAATATACACACAAACATGCATATCTGGGAAACACACATTTATATATTTATATATATATATATATATATATATATATCAGAGATTGCGCTAGACTTTAACATTGTCCGTCATTTTCACAGACAGGGTTGTAAAAATTCTGTCGTAGTCTATTATTACCCGTCATTTTAATTTTCATATTTTAGTTATAATAACACATTTAATTGCTTTTATTTTTGTTATCGTTTTCATTTTTAATTATGAACCTACAGGATGATACAGGCTTTATTTTGAAGAGAACAGATGAATATATATATATATATATATATACACGCAACATGTATATACATATCTAATACACACACACACACATATATATATCATAAAAATATGAATATATATATATATATATATATATATCTGTGTATAACTTGTGTATATACACAAGTTATATTCAGCTGTAATAGCTGTGACAGTTGTCCTTTCAAATAGACCATGAATATAGAAAGCATCCACTCAATATTTATATAAACAAGCCTCATTTGTTGCCATTTATATCCACAGGTATATGGGAAACAGTTTCAGGTTGTGGATGTCCGCCAGATGACACATTTGGACAGAATGTATGTGGACGCTATTCGCCGACTTTGGGCTGATGACGGTATCAAGGCCTGTTACAGTCGTCGTAGAGAGTACCAGCTTCTGGACTCTACAGAATAGTAAGTATCTATATCAAAAAAATAAACTTAGATGGGGTGATTCAGAGCCTGACACAAAGCCCTATATCATTCTAAAGGAGTTGATTTTGCAGTAATCACCATCTGTCTGTACATGAGCATGTTTATTACATGAAAACTTATAAATAACATGGCCATGAAATATTGATTTGAGAGACAGCAGAATAATACAAGTAATTACATTGAATATTTATTATTTATTACTTATACTATGGGGGCTGTTGAATGATTGACTGATTGGCGGATGCACACTCTGAGGTGTGCAATTATTTTTACGAAAAGGAACGGCTAAAGTAGTTCCCGACAGGTCTTGACTGCATTACATGTTATATCACTTCATGTACATTTTTATTAAATATAATAATTTAAGTAATTACAATTTATAATTAGAAATATAAATGTGACCCTGGACCACAAAACCAGTCATAAGGGTCAATTTTGTTTAATAAATAAGCTTTCCATTGATGTATGGTTTGTTGGGATAGGACAATATTTGGCTGAGATACAACTATTTGAAAATCTGGAATCTGAGGGTGCAAAAAAATAATCGAAATATTGAAAAAATCACCTTTAAAGATGTACAAATGACTCTACTTATGACTGGTTTTGTGGTCCAGGGTCACAAATTAACAATAATATTATTTCATATATACTAAATTATTTTAAATATTATATTATATTCATTTAATTTAAATTTACGCTGAACTGTTAGAATTACAGTTGTAAAATTACATTATTGTAATTGCGCAGCACAGAAAATTGCAATACCTAATTATTAACATTAATAATTAAAACATCTTATTATGATTTCTAACATTACATGAATTAAATTGTATATACATTTAATAAAATGTAATATTTATATTATTTATACATGATCCATTATGTATTTTTTATCTTATACGATCTGTATTAGAATTACACTATTGTTATATCAATTCTATAACATTTAAAATAAATACTAATATATTCATATTAACAAGACTTTTAGCTTTTTCGTGTCAAATGTTCATGATAAAAACCCCAAAATGGTTTGTGCAGATCCAAATAACACCATTGGAGGGCAATACAGCTGTATCTTTAGAAAAGCATCCAAGTCCAAACAAGTCAGTATTGCAGTAAACCACTCAGTTGCATCAAATATTAATGAGCGTTCTTTCTATTTTCTATTTTCTGTTGATGATTTATGTGTTCGCTTTTGTTTTAGTCATATTTTATTAACACGTTTTCACTTTTTGAATAGTTATAAGATGAATAAAGTGTGTTTTCATTTCAATACCATTAATCTGCTTGAAGCCTGTTAAATTAAGGCAGTGTTACATATTGTTAAGCACATTTCCTGTAAAGTAGATCAGCGTGCTCTTGTTAATCGTTACCTAATCACTCCTTTACACAGTTCTGCATGTCCTTCTTGTTCTCTCCTCCTGCTTCCCCGACCGTGCTTTCAGTTCTACAAACCTGGCCGTGATAAGAAACACAAACAAACCAGGACATTTAATTAAACTGCCGTCTAAAGCACAAACACCAATAAAGCAAAAGGCAAACATCATGCCACTTTATCACACTCACACAGTTCTGAAATGTGACACTGATTTATGTTGCATTCAAATTTTTTTTTAGCTATATGACGAATTTGGAACGTATTGCGGCCCCAGAGTTTATCCCCACAGCCCAGGATGTGCTCCGAGTCCGATTCCCCACTACAGGCATCAATGACTACTCCTTCACTGTGGAGAAGATCACCCTTAGGTACTGTAATGAATGTATTTTATAGAATTCAAATATTTCATTAAAAAAACATAGTCGCAAGATGATGTGAGTCAGTTACCTGATAAAATCCTGTGTATTTTGACGTAGACATGTTTGATATATGACGACGAGGAAGTAAGAGTAAATTATGGGGTTTGACGATCAGTGTTTTTGGTTTATACAGAAAGTTTCAAGAATAAACATCACAACTTTTTTTTTCTGAAGGATTGTGGATGTGGGTGGCCAGAAGTCCGAGAGGCGGAAATGGATCCACTGCTTTGAGAATGTGACATCCCTCATATTTTTAGCCTCCCTCAGCGAGTACGACCAGGTGCTGGAGGAGAATAACAAGGAGGTGAGCGTCTCCTTCACCCCAGTCTGTCTGAATATCTCTCCTTCCCCGTTGTCCTAATCGATTGCTTTGATCAGTATATCTTGGGTCTGGATTTGCATCATTCCTGAGACCTAATTCAATGCAACTGAAAGACAATAAGAAATAAGAAATGTGCACATTTCTAATTTGCATAAAGATATAAAGACCATTTTTGGAACCAATCATTTAATTGATTAAAAAAAAAAAAACTAATATAAAATGTAACTTGTTTACTAAAACTAAATAATATATTATAATAAAAATATAAACATTAGATGAAAACTTAAAAACTTTAATGAAAATTAGAATATATATATATATGTGCAATGAAATAATTCAAGACATTAATAAATAATATAATATGTAACTGAAAGTTTGAAGCAGTTGTAAAAGCTTGACGTATGAAACTTTAGAAAGATGTTGCTAACACGCTGTTAGCATGTTGCTAACATAACTGTAGCATGATTAGCATGTTGCTAACCTGTTGTTAGCATATTTTAACATGATTCGCATGTTTCTAGCATGATTAGCATGTTTCTAACGTTACTATCGTTTCTAACATGTTTCTAGCACGATTACTATTTTTCTAGCACAATTAACATGATGATTTTTAACATAATTAGCGTATTTTAACATGATTAGCATGTTACTAGCATGTTTTTAACAAGATTTAACATTAACATGAATAAAAAAAATTCAGCTAAAAAACAAAACCAGCTGATTTAGTAAATGACTAGCATGTTGCTAGCATATTGCTACCATGTTTTTAAAAACAGCACATGCTGGTTAGGTAGGTTTTGATGCTGGGATGCTGGTTTTAGCTAATCCTTAGTTGGTTTATGCTGGCTCTTTGCTGGTCCTTAGCTGGTTTAAGGTGGTCCTGGACCAGCACATGACCAGCTAAGGACCAGCATAAACCAGCTAAAACCAGCATCCCAGCATCAAACCTACTTAACCAGCATATACTGTTTTTTCAACATTGTTTTAGCATGTTTTTAACATGTTGCCAGGATGTTTTCAGCATCACTTGCATTTTGCTAACATGTTTCTATTATGATTAGCATGCTGTTAACATGTTTCTAACATGATTCGCATTTTTAGCACATTTAGCCTGTTGCTAGCATGTTTTTAATGTGATTTGGCATATTGCTAACATACATAACAATAAAAACAAGTAAAACTAGCTGATTTAGTAAATTATTAGCATGTTGCTAGCATATTGTTAGCATGTTTTAACACAATTTATGTTAGTATGTTTTTAACATTTCTAGCATGATTTGAATGTTTTTAACATATTGCTAGCATGTTTTCAGCATCAGTAGCATTACTAATATGTTTCTAACATGATTAACATGTTGTTAACATGTTTTTAGCATGATTAACATGTTTTAACACGTTGTGAGCATGTTTATAGCATAATTAGCACGTTGCTAATGTTTTAATGATTTAACATATTGCTAACATGAATGAAAAAAATCCAGCCAAAAAACAAAACCGTCTGATTTAGTAAATAATTAACATGATTACCATGTTAGTATATTGCTAGCAAGTTTTAACATGTTTTTAACACCATTTACATGTTGTTAGGATGTTGTTAGTATGTTTCTAGCATGCTTAGCATTTTGCGAACATGTTTCTAGCATGTTTTAACGTGTTTTTAACATTTTAACATATTACTAACATGAATTTAAAAAAAAACTAAAAAACAAAGCTAGCTGATTAAGTAAATGATTAATATGATGCTAACATATTGCTAGCATGTTTTAGCAAGAGTACCATGTTGCTAGCATGTTTTAGCATGATTAACATATTTTAACATGAAAGAAGAAATCCAGCTAAAAAAACAAAACCAGCTGACTTAGAAAAGGATTTGCATGTTGCTAGCATGTTTTTAACATGTTTTTAACATATTTCTAGCATGATTAACACATTGCAGCATGTTTTTAACATGTTAGCATTTTTATAGCACAATTAGCCTGTTGCTAACATGTTTCTAGCATCTTTCTAGCATGATTAGCATATTTTAATGTTGCTAGCATGTTTACCACGATTAGCATGTTGCTAGCATGTTTTAATGTGATATAACATATTGTTAACATGAATGAGAATAATCCAGCTAAAAATTAAAACCAGCTGATTTAGTAAATGATTAGCATGTTACTAGCATATTGCTAGCATGTTTTAACATGTTTTTAACACTATTTACATGTTGTTAATATGTTGTTAGTGTTTCTAACATGATTAGCACATTGCTAACATGTTTCTAACATCTTTCTAGCATGATTAACATGCTTCTAGCATGTTTCTAGAATGATTAACGTGTTAACACATTTCTAACATGATTAGCATGTTGTTAACATGTTGTAACACAGGGTTAGCATGTTCTTAGCATGATTAGCATGTTGCTAGCCTATTGTTCGCATGATTAGCATGTTGCTAAAATGATTACCATGATTAGCATGTTCACATGTTGCTAGCATGTTTTTAACATGATTCCACACAGTGCTAACATCTAAAAAAAACAGCTAAAAAAACAAGTAAAACTAGCTGATTAAAACTAGCATATTGCTAGCTTGTTTTTAACGTTTTTGACACGATTTACATGTTAGTATGTTGTTAACTTATTTCTAGCACGATTAGCATGTTTTAAGCATGTTTTCACACATTTCTAACATGGTTAGCATGTTGTTAACATGTTTCTAGCATGATTAACATTTTTCTAGAATGTTGCTAGCATGTTTTTAGCATTATTAACATTTTAACATGCTGTTAGCATGTTTCTAACATGATTAGCATGTTGCTAGCATGTTTTTAATGTGATTTAACATATTTCTAACATGAATGAAACTACAGCTAAAAAAATAAATAAAAAAACAGCTAAAACCCAGTTAAAACCACATATAACCAGCTGATTTAACAAAAAAAAAAGCTTATTTACAGGATAAATGCATACATTTTAAATTCTGTATTATAAATAGTAACATGGATACACTTAATTTAAATCACATATCACAAATTAATTGTTAATTTGAATTATTACACTAATACTAATTACATTAGTACTAATTTAATTAAACTGGATTAAGTTTACTGCAAAAATACCAACATTTTACAAACACAATTACATTTTTTTTCATTATAGTGATGAAAAAGAGATTCTTTCATATTAAAATAGGCTACTGACAGGTTTTAACTGTCATGAAAATAATGTCACAATACAAAACATCTCAGCTGTCCGAAAACAGGCTTAATTTCATTTATGCAAAACAGTTTTTTTGGACCCAGACATTTCTTGACAGATTCACGTTCTGTTGTTTCACATTTGTTTGCACCTTCCCTGAAATGCTCCTTCGTGCTCTTTTCCCATGCAGCACTGATAAATTGCGTAATCTCTCTTGCACCTAGTGTCTCTCTCATTTAATTAACTTCTGCTGTGAATGCTTGCTCTCTCCGGCTCCAGAACCGCATGAAAGAGAGCTTGTCGCTCTTCTACACCACCATCCACTCGCCGTGGTTCGCCACCGCCTCCATCATCCTCTTCCTAAACAAGATGGACATCCTGGAGGAAAAGGTCAAGGCATCAGACCTAAAAACTTACTTCACAGGGTTTAACGGTATGGAAATAAGTATTTGTGCACCAACAGTTCAGTAAACCAGCCTTAAACCGTTCTGCCCCTTAAAAAGAAATATTATGGGATGAGACTAATCAGGCTGTCTAGGAAACTGAATTGACAATGCAGCTGGAACAGGTTTTGCTTCACAGCAGATGGTGTAGGACAGATATTAGTTTGTTAGCGCTGATATGGAGAGAGTATTTGTGGAAATGGCCCCAGTTTGATCGCTTTAGATGTCTCGCCCTCTACCCCGTTACCAACAGCAACCAAAAAATAGCCAATTCCGTGCATTTACAGGCAGAAAAAGAGCGTCAGACAGACCCTCTGATAGGAGTAGCTCCATCTTTGAGATTTAAAGATAGACAGCCTAACAGAAATAGTTACATTTAAAGAGACAGTACATCTTAAAAGAAAATTATATTGTAATATATTATAAAATATAATTTATTTGTCAGTCTAAGTCAGTCTTCAGTGTCACATTATTTTTCAGAAATCATTCTAATATGCTGATTTGCTGCTTAATATCAGTATTATTGGTGCTCTGTTAATAATGTTTCTTATTTTTATCAATGTTAAATATTTTTTAGGTTATGTTAAAATATTTTTAGGATTCAAAAGAACAGCATTTATTTGAAATAGTTTTTTTTACATATATATAAATTTAATGAGTAGTTACTGAATTAAAGTATTTACATACACACACTACTTGTTATAAAGCCCATTTCTACCACTGAGTAAAATATAAAAAAAAGATCATTTGACTTTTTATCTCACAGTTCAAATTTTTCAGATATTGTGAGATAAAAACTCACAATTCTGACTTTTTTTCTCAGAATAATCAGAATTGTGAGATATAAACTTGCAATTCTGACTTTATAGCATGCAATAACAAGTTATTAAGTCAAAATTTCTCGCAATTTCAAGTTTATATCTCACAATTGTGAGAAATTCAGAATTGCAAAAAAAAAAAGTCAGAATTGCATGATTGCATTTGTGAGTAAAACAAAGTCAGAATTGCGAGAAAAAGTCAGAATTGCAAGTTTTTATCTCCCAATTCTGCAAAAAAAAAAAGTCAGAATTTCGAGAATAAAGTCAGAATTTCAAGATATAAATTCTGAATCACGAGATTCAAACTCATTTGGAAGTAAAACAAAAAAAAGAATTGCGAGATTCAAACTAATTTGCGAGTAAAATGAATTGCGAGTTATCTTACAATTCTGACTTTATTTCTTGCAATTGCAAGTTTATATCTCACAATTCTGAGGAAAAAAGTCAGAATTGTGAAAAAAAAGTCAGAATTGGAGGATTCAGACTTGCATTTGTGAGTAAAACAAAGTTTTCACAATTGCGAGAACACTTGCAATTCTGACTTTTTTATCTCCCAATTCTGCGTAAAAAGTCAGAATTGCGAGAATAAAGTCAGAATTTTAAGATATAAACTCAGAATCACAAGATTCAAACTCATTTGCAAGTAAAAAAGTCAGAATTGCAGGTTTTTATCTCCCAATTCTGAGAAAAAAAGTCAGAATTGTGAGAATAAAGCCAGAATTGCAAAATTCAAACTTGCATTCGTGAGTAAGAGAAAGTCAGAATTGTGAGAAAAAAGTCAGAATTTCAAGATATAAACTCTGAATCACGAGATTCAAACTCATTTGCAAAAAAAAAAAAAAAAAGAATTGCGAGTTTTATCTCATAATTCTGAGAAAAAAAGTCAGAATTGCGAGATTCAAACTCATTTGTGAGTAAAACGAATTACGAGTTATCTTACAATTCTGACTTTATTTCTCGCAATTTCAAGTTTATATCTCACAATTCTGAGAAATTCAGAATTGCGAACAAAAAAAAAGTCAGAATTGCAAGTTTTTATCTCCCAATTCTGCAAAAAAAAGTCAGAATTGCGAGAATAAAGTCAGAATTTCAAGACAGAAACTCTGAATCACGAGATTCAAACTCATTTGCAAGTTAAAAAAAAGAATTGCGAGTTTTATCTCCCAATTCTGAGAGAAAAGTCAGAATTGCAAAATTCAAACTTGCATCTTTAAGTACAAGAAACTCAGAATTGCGAGAAAAGACTCTTGCATTTGTGCGTAAAAAAAAGTTAGAATTGCAATATTTTTTCTCACAACTTAATAACTCGCAATCGCAAGTTTATATCTCAAAATTCTGAGAAAAAAGTCACAATTGTGTGATGTAAACTCGCAATTGCAAGAAAAAAGTCTGAAATGTGAAAAAAAAATCAATTATCTTCTTTTTTTTTTTTTTCAATGGTGGAAACGGGCTTCCATAACTTGTCAAAAGTTTGGAATAATACAGCAAAAACAGGAAAATGTTTAAATATGATTACAATTTAAATCTTAACAATTTACTATTTTAAATTGCAAACCCAGCCTTATGTGGAAAAGAGTTGCGTGAACATTCCGCTAAATATCTCCATTTGTGCTTTACAAAAGAAAGTCAGTCAGACGGGGTCAGTATAAGATGACAATCATGATCTGTCTAAAACGCCATTAACCCAATGAAACTAACCACTCTGATTCCAAAAAGGTTAAATATTAATTCAAAAGCAGAAGCTCTAAACAATAGCGATTTTAAAGATGTTTGCTTAGATTCTTTCTCTCGCCTTTATTGTTCCTGCCTCTATAATTTGCATGTGCTCCGCCCAGTTCAATCGCTCTTACCTTCCGAGCTTGTACTAACTCCTCCCCTCCTCTGTGGTTTGGTGCCACCCTCAGGCAAACAGCGGAACGCACAAGAAGCCATGACGTTCATCCATAATATGTATAAACAGAGGAGCGTGTGTGCGGAGACAAAGGAATCCAAAAACGTCTACACTCACTTCACCTGCGCCACGGACACCAGTAACATCCGGAAGGTTTTCAATGATGTGAAAGACACTGTCCTGATCAAGTCTCTGAAGGAATACGGAGTGCTCTGAGCGGCCCACCGCTTCTGCCGACCTAATAAACTGAGCTTGGATGGATGCGCAGTTGATGGCTTGAATCGTTTTTCCTTGTGCCACTTCTATGAAGCCTTCCGTTTCTTTGTCTTTTGCTGCATGTATTCCTACATTCCTACTTTTTGGTAGATAAAAACATAAGATTTCTTATGGTATGACACGCTTTCTTCAAATTAGATAATTGCAAGTCATCGGCTTAAAGTGACATCACCCTGAAGGAATGAGGAAGCTTTCACATGACACCTCAGACTGTCACAGGAACCGCACACAACAGGCAGATTTTCAGCGTGTTTTGGTTTCGAGGGGGCGGCAGGAATTTTACACTGTAGCTGCTGGCAATAACGACATGAGAAGTACAAAGCAAGGATTGGCTGATCTGTACTGGAGCACATGCTCAGCGTCCTGCCCAAATATTTGACTTTACTGATAGCTTAGAGCACGAGGGTGGAGAGTTTCCTTTTCAAATAGGACCAGAACTTCATATGGAAGCCTGTTTCTGTTTTACAGAATTATAAAACGATACACTGCCAGTCAAAAGTTTTTGAACAGTAACATTTGTAATGTTTTTTTTTTTTTTTTTAAGTCTCTTCTGCTCACCAAGCCTGCTTTTATTTGATCCTAAATTTTTACTATTTAAAATAACTGTTTTCTATTTGAATATATTTTAAAATATAATTTATTCCTGTGATCAAAGCTACATTTTCAGCATCATTACTGCAGTCTTCAGTGTCACATGATCCTTTAGAAATCATTCTAATATGCTGATTTGCTGATTTGATTCAAAAGCTAAAAGTCTATAATTTTTTTGTAAAGAAATTATAGAAATTAATACTTTTATTTAGCAAGGATGCTTTAAATTGATCAAAAGTGATGAGAAAGACATTTATAATGTTACAAAAGATTCTATTTCAGATAAATGCTGTTCTTCTGAACTTTCTATTCATCAAAGAAACCTGAAAAAATTCTACTCAGCTGTTTTCAACGTATTAATAATAATAAATGTTTTTTGAGCAGCAAATCAGAATATTAGAATGATTTCTGATCTGTGACTGGAGTAATGATGCTAAAAATTCAGCTTTGAAATCACAGGAATTAATTATATTTTAAAATATATTCAAATAGAAAACAGTTCTTTTAAATAGTAAAAATATTTCAAAATTTCACAGTTTTTGCTGTACTTTGGATCAAATAAATGCAGGCTTGGTGAGCAGAAGAGACTTCTTTTAAAAAAAAACATTAAAAATCTTAGTGTTCAAAAACTTTTGACTGGTAGTGTAATTAATACTAAAATAAGAATAAAAAAAGATAACTTTTAATCTCACAATTCTGACTGAATTGTGAGATATAAACTCGCAATTCTGAGAAGAAAAGTATGAAATTGTAAGACATAAAATTAGAAATTGTGATAAAAAAGAAATTGTGAGAAATCTGCAACTGTGATATATAAACGTGCAGTTGCTAGAAAAGAAGTCAGAATTGTACAATAAAAATCACAATTGCCTTTATTTTTTATTCTGTGGTGTGAGATGTAAACTCAAAATTGCAAGAAATAAATTCAGAATACATTCTTTGTCTTAATTGCATGTTTATATATATTAAAGTCTCATTTGTGAGATAAAAAAGTTTTTTATTCACATGGAGGAAACAGGCTTTCATAATTTCCTTTCTCTAACATATAGTAGTCTCTATTTTTATCGTACAAATAAAAGCCAAATTGTTAAAATTGTAAATGTTGAGGTCTTAAATTAAAAAAATATTAATAAAAAATTAAAATTTTAAAGCAATATAGTCTATTATATTTTCTCAAAATGGAGATTTTACTGTTACTTTCATGTCAAATGTTTGAATTTGTTTATATATACAGTATGATGTCTATACATTTGATATGTATATATAAAAGTATAGTTCCTCTGGTAGTTCTGATGGTCTGTTTGTTGTGTATAACAAGTGTAATGTATCTTTAACCATAACACTGTTATTAGTTAATACACACTGCACATATATACGGATTCATTTAGTATTAATTCATACAAAACTCCAGTCAGCTGTTAAATTGACATTTAAGCATTTCAATTAATCCAATCCATCTGCTGTAATTAAAATTAGAAGCCTTCCATCATTTCTAATACTAGTGTTTTCACTGTGAATCAATCAGGAAAGATTACATTTGTTTGCAATATGTTTTAGATTATCATGATCATATCAGAAACTGAAAATATAACTTAAGGCCTTTATAAACATCACCAGCATCAACAACATGCAGATACGAGGCACTTTCCATGAATACAGTATAAAAAGAAAATTGATCGTAAACCTCAAAAAAATTGGTTTTATTTATTTTTTTATTTTCTCATAATTTTGATATTTCGTTTCTATTCGTGTGATTTGGAATTGCTGCAACCCTGTTACCATTAAATTCTAAATAAAATTTAAATACAGTTTACTTTTAACTTTTGTTATTTATTACCAATAAGCATGAAATAAACATCAAATAAAAAAACTACTATTTTATGTAGTGATAAACTGATTTCCTATAAATTTAAGAAAACTTGCTTGATTATTTCTTGTTACAATAAAATGGGTAACAGGGTTGAAGGTTGAGCTTGTTCTACAATTTGTCTAAAGATTATATTTAAACTCTGCATGCTAGGTATGTTACATGAAAAATGTTTATAAGTAACATATCTAAACGCTCTCAAAAAATGGTATTTTGATGCTTTGAAAAACAAGTGTACCGTATACATGGAAAGTGCCTCTATCTTAGCATCAATGAACTGTTTTTCTGTGGTGAAATTTAAAATCGTTATTTCTTTTTTTCCGTTTTTATGCTTTTGTTTTGATTACTTTTTCTTTTGTCTTGTTTATCTAAATGTTTTCCAACTCCACCCTGTTATGATGCCAGGCAAGAAGGGAGACACGGATGACGCGATGGACTACATCAGTGAGCTGTACCTCGAACAATCTTTAAACCGTACAACTAGAGCACGGAAATACATTTACAGACACTTTACCTGTGCCACCGACACCGACAACATCCGCAAGGTCTTCGATGACGTCAAGAAAACCGTCCTCATCAAGGAACTGCAGTTGTACGGTATGCTTTAAGATGAGGAGCGGCGTCATCTCACGTGCAGACAATCAGAACTGCTTCCTGGAAAGACCAAAACATTGTGAAGATCATTAAATATGGTATAACATGATTGAATGGATATCGCTATTAATGTAAATATAATTGTAATCTGAACTTTACTGACCGATTCACTGTACTTGCATTCGAAAATATTTTGTTACATTTTTTTGCACCATTAAGAGAAACTTGTGACTTTCTGACTGTCTTTACACTTACATTTGAATATTCTATCGAAATAGAATATCACAAAATATTAATAATCGAAAATAAAGAGACACTGCTGATTATACCCACAGTAGATGATATGGCATGGCTCTTAAATATTCTATGAAATGGACAAAATGTCATCATGAACTTCATAAAGTCAAATTTCATTACCTCTCTGATTAAAAACTCTGTTAAATGAGAATTAATCAAGTACATCATGTTTATTCCATATTTGCACACAATATATTCAATAAATATTACTGTACATAATATATACAGAACTGTAAAGAGACGCAAAACAGATGTTGCATTGATTTTAATGTGCAGATTTTTCATAGGATATATATATATATATATATATATATATGACGTCTTTCTTTTAAAAAAAAGCATTTTTATCAGGCTCAGATGTATAGGTTTCTATTTTCTATGTAAGTACCGGTACTTCTGGTTGGGCTGAGGCTGGTATTTTAGCGAGTTTGAAGAAAAAGTATTTGATGGACGTATAATATGTGTCGAGAGCATTCACTCAGTATCATTATCTCATTTTTGACCAAGGTGGCTTTTAGCTGGTTTTGCATCTGAACTCTTCGTATATTTCATATGTATTAAATTAACATATATTTTAACTAATATAAGTTTAACTAATATAACCAACAAAAGTGGATGTCATAAACATCAGTAGACCGGGATGATTTTAAAATGAGCGGTTCATTCATAAATTCATAGGACCTTACCTTCAGGCTGTGGAAATATAAACCGGAAGACGGAAGACAACGAGCGCATCGCTGAAAAGGGCGTGGCTACATAAGGTCTATATATAAAATATTACAATAATATCTATAATACTTTCTTTAAACGCGGAAGAAAGCCTATGGGCGAGACTTCCGGTTCATTAACCGCTATAGGGAAATAACTAAGAATAACAATGCAGTAAACCGTAAAACTGTTTGAACTACAAAACAGTGCGTTCATGATTAAGAAAATGCATTGAAATAATATGGTACGACACACTAATTTACAACATCAAGCAGCAAACAAGCTGTTTTGTACAGCTAAAAATAGCTAGACGGCAGACCCATAAAGTGTACAAATGGCCGTGCCCACTCTTATGGGAAAAATAAGGTGGATAAAAAGAGAGAGAGTGAGAGAGAGAGCGTTAAGGAAAGTTATAATGTAGCCTACACTGTAATGTTCAAAGTGGTAGATGGGAACATTTTAAAATGAGCGGTTCATTGATAAATTCGTATGGTCTTGCCTTCAGCTGTTGAAATACAAACCGGAAGACGGAAGACAACGAGCGCAGTGCTCAAATGGGCGTGGCTACATAAGGTAGAAAGCAAGCAAGAAAGACCTGTATTTATGAAGTATCTGGTTCCCAAAGGATCTGCTCCTCTCCGCTCCATCATAACCCACTCAAGCTTGAGGATATTCCTCTAATCCCCTTGCTTCACCTTCTCCTCTACACTACAATAACTTCCAGCGCCCTAACCTATTTGCTGAACCTACAGGGCTCCAGGTGCTCTAGAAACAATCTGGAAGCAGTATTTTATGGGTTTTAGGCAGTGAACAGTAATAACAGGGCAGGTTTTGGTCCTTTACTGCAACTGGAAAAAATTACAACATGCCAAATTTCACCTGGCTTCTCTTTACGCTCTTCTCTCATTCATTTGATGAATGGGTGAAAGTACTTAAGTGCACAGGGTGGTTTTATCCTCATCGCTATAGAGACCACTTGTCACGCTCGTGCAGGAGTGAGAAAAGAGACTCTAATTGCTTATAATTTTAGCATGATGCGGGGCACAATCACATGCAGACCTTTAAGGTGTTTGAAAACAGCCACTCTCACTTGAGGTCTGTGAAAAATGCCCTGGGATTCAGTGTACTACTCTCTATTCATTCAATATGAATGTGTAACCTACCACACAGAATAAATTTGTTATTTTCCTGCACGTCACGAACATTCAAGCCACAGCGTCATTTCCAGCACATTTCAAATTACATACTTGTGTTTCATAGCATTCTATCAACCTTATTTTTCCCGTAAGAGAGGCCGCGGCAAGTTTTATGTGTCCGGCTTCCGGTCTCATCCGTGACCAGCTATTTTTAACTGTACAAAACATTTAGTTTTGCTGTTTGATATTGCAAATTTGTGTCTTACCATATTATTTTAATGCATTATCTTAATTATGAACACACCGGTTTGTAGTGCAAACAGTTTTACTATTTACTGCAGGTTGTTATTCATCTCATTATTTCCCAGAAGTCTCACCCACTGCGTTGACGAGTATATATGAATGTGTGGTTTAAAGCTTCATTTAAATATGATCTTCATATAATAAAAACACTGAAATCTGTTTTGTAATCACTTTTAATAAAAAAAAAATAACCCCCTGAAATATGATGTGCCTCAAGTTAAAGAAACACCCTTACTACAAGACATAAATGATTGAGCATTAAAGGAGGAACCTCAATTTAATAAAATTCAACCATATTAAATAAGTTTAAAAAAAAATTATACTTTGTTTTCTCGTTTTGTAATGAACAATAAAATAAATATAGCTGCAAGCAGCAATTGCTGGGTTCAAGGCATTTAAGCACATATGAAAAAAGACATTATGTAGCAAGCCTGTAACCACCTAAATCAATTATTTAAAACAGCATTTTTTTTGCAACTCCAGATAGTTTACTATAGAAATACTGTTATAGTGCCAGCTGTGGTTCGATCTCCTTAAAACTTTGCATGCTTGTTTAAAATCACCTGTCACATGTGCTCAGGAGGTTTTGTGAAGTTTTGAGCATTTCCTTTTAGGCTTTATAGGATTTGGAGTAAATTTGGACAGGCTCCTTTTATAAACAACCCCGTTATAGCTTTGCAAAGTGTAAATTTCAACTTTTTTTCATAATTATTGACCTAGAGAGTCCAGAGAATTGTACTGCAGTGTTTTTTTTCCCCCCCAGATTGAGCGAAAAACCTAGGACTAGTTTGCAAAAGTAGGTTTTTTTCATCTTCTCAATCATTTAACAAATTATCTGTTTGACAGTAGTGGTTCAATGCGATTTCTTTCAAATTTCTCACAGACCTTAAAGGCTGTGCATCAAATAGGCCCACCAAGTTTCGTTCTGATCGACCTCCGTTAACCTTGTCTAATAGGTGCTCAAATTTGTAGGCCAATGGTGGCCATGTTTTTTTTGAGATACACAAATGTCCTTATAGCTAATTGTGGCACTTTGGACCAAGGTTGTGCTCAGCAATTTTCATGTTGATAGGACAACTGGTTGCATAGGTATTTTTATGATTTTTTCTCTCTTATAGCACCACCAAGTGGCCAAGCACTGCGATTTTTGTCCTGTGACCTCAGATTGAGCTCTTACATAAGTGTTCTGAGTTTGACAGAGATATCTCATTCTTTTCAGGAGGCATTTTACCAAAAGTGGCCCTGTCCCTTTCGAATGTTTTGGTGTCCCCTTGCGACGGCGAGTCGAAAGTTCAGCTCTTCATTTTTGATAATTATTGATATTCACTCTCCAGAGAGTCTTTCTGCACTGGTTTGGTTCTGATCGGGTGAGACAACTAGGACAAGTTTGCAAATCTGAGGTGTGAGCCAAGGATTCCAACGACATAAGACAGTACGATTTTGTACTTTTGATCGCTGTAGCGCCACCATCAGGCTGATTGGTAAAGCCTTGGTGACATTGTAGGCGGTGTGAGTACTACCATCCCTCAAGTTTCAAGTCTCTATGACATACGGTTTAGTCTGCATGATCAGTTTTACATTTTACGAGATCCTCTAACCCTGAGCATGCTTATCAGGGTTTTCAGCATCATTAGAAAATCACAGGTAGGTGAGTTTGATCAGGGTTGGAGCTAAACTCTGTAGCGCATTGGCCCTCCACGGCAAGATTTGAGGAACCCTCCAATAGGGTTTAAATGCTACATGATTGAACCCCTAAATAGTGAAAAAGAATGCAGATTCCAAGCTCCTGCAATAACTTTTGCTTGGCTTATTGTGAATGCCAAATACAAATCTTGAACCTCAGGTCGGTTTAAATAAGTAATTGGTTTGGTCTACTCACTTTCATCTCCCTGTGGGTTACGATCCCCTTGAAGCCTCAAAAGAAAAAGCTACAGATTCGAATCTCTTAGTGTGTCATTTTCGTAATGAGCCGTCCCGTACACTGATTAGCCCATCTGGCCGAAAGCGCAGCTGGGGAAATGCATTCTGTGGCCTGCTGACAATCACCCCGGGCAAGCTGTTTGAGCTCATATCTAGAAACAAGATCTTTCTTAAATCCCCAGACCCAATTAAAGATGAAATTAGGTGAGGGAGAGGGGACTGAAGCTGAAAGAAACAAAGACGATGTTCATACTGTGAACTCAGACGGGCAGTTCAGAGTGGACACAAATGTCTGTTTTTTTGGCTTTGGTAAAGGCCAAGGCCAAGTGTAAACGACGATTCAAGACCTCAGAGTATGTCAATTTTTCTAGCGATGTTTAGCAAATTTTTGTATAAACGTTAGTTAGATTGCACCTTACAGGGAACCCTGGTTATTAAGACTTGTATGGCTTAATGTAATGTAAATGATGTCTCTTACTGAAACATGTAGTAGAAAACCCAAGAAAGATTTACGTCATTTAAAAAAATTCCACATTGTTTTATACATATTTTGGACTTTGGGGGTGCCATTATTTCGATGACGTGAAATGGCTGCACTCTGTAAGCTACCATTGTTACCTTTTGCTATTTTTACCGCAGCACAACCCGGAAAATAAAATACTGATACGATGCCACATTGTGTGGCTTTTAGTTGGAATTTTCAGTCGAAGGGCAACAAGAAAAGCAACGTAAGTCTTCACTGCTTTCGTAGTGATAAGAATGGGAAGATGCCTGTGGACAAACAAAACTTCCTTTGTTCTCTACCCCTTTAGCCCTAAAGCCTTTGAGGCTTTTAGTTGACCACAGCTACTGAAAGAGCTTACAAACGGCAGAGACAAGAAACGCTAGATGCCACCCTGGCAGTATGTACACATCTCGACGCTTGTCATGACGCCGCAGACACTGAACGAGTTTCTCAGCGCGGATTTCATTCGATATCCAGGGGCATTAAGACTCCTTGTAGACTCCTTTAAGCCTTCGCTTATATCCATCGCCACCTGTAAGCTCTTTCAGTAGCTGTGGTCATCGTATCAGTATTTTATTTTCCCAGTTGTGTTGTAGTAAAAATAGCAACAGGTAGTGCCAGTAGCTCACAGAGTGCAACCATTTGACGTCATATAAATAATGGCGCCCCCCCATAGTCCAAAATATGTATAAAACATTGTGTATTTTGTTCATATAACATGAATCTTTTATGGGCTTTCTACTACATATTTTAGTAAGAGACATCCTTAAAGGAACATTCCACTTTTTTAGAAAATAGGCTCATTTTCCAACTCCCCTAGAGTAAAACAGTTGAGTTTTACCGTTTTCGAATCCATTCAGTCGATCTCCAGGTCTGGCGGTAGCACTTTTAGCATAGCTTAGCATAGATAATTGAATCTGATTAGACCGATAGCATCTCGCTCAAAAATGACCAAAGATTTTTGATAGTTTTCCTGTTTAAAACTTGACTCTTCTGTAGTTACATTGTGTACAAAGATGGACAGAAAATGAAAAGTTGCGATTTTCTAGGTCGATATGGCTAGGAACTATACTCTCAGGAGGCGCAATGATATTACGCAGCCGTCAACTCTGCCGGCTGCAACTCTGCATCTACACAAACTTAGTGCCGGTCACTTTCAGGCACTGTGTAATATTATTGCGCCTGCTGCACCCATGCACCCAGCAAAGTTCCTTGATTATTACGCCGAAATGAGAGTATAGTTCCTAGCCATATCAGCTTAGAAAATCATAACTTTTAATTTTCTGTCAGTCTTAGTACACGATGTAACTACAGAAGAGTCAAGTTTTAAATAGGAAAAATATTGTCATTATATATGGTCATTTTTGAGTGAAATGCTATCGGTATAATCAGATTCAGTGATCTATACTAAG
This sequence comes from Labeo rohita, assembly GCF_022985175.1. NCBI lineage: Eukaryota > Metazoa > Chordata > Actinopteri > Cypriniformes > Cyprinidae > Labeo > Labeo rohita. The sequence continues at coordinate 27,909,533 of NC_066890.1, read as the reverse complement.
CTATGCTAAACTAGAATGGATTCGAAAACGGTAAAACTCAACTGTTTAACTTTAAGGGAGTTGGACAATGAGCCTATTTTCAAAAGTAGAGTGTTCCTTTAACATTATATTATACAAACAGTTTTGGTTTCCACTGACTTCCACAGACAGAAACCAGATCCTTTCAGGTGCAAAACTGCAGGAACATTCAGCTTAAACAGTATGAATACATCTATACACACGCACAAAAAAAGGTCAATACACTGGAAAAGTCAATTCTGTTTGTTTCTTGGCCTATTTGTAAGAATTATCCAAAGATTGCACAAACATAATGAACACATGACGGCTCAGGTCTTGACCCAGTTACTTATAGAGGCATCTGCTATTGTTCAGTGTCATGAAAGATTTGCTTTGGCATTTACTGTGCTAATGTACACAAGGAGCGAGTCAGACCAGCCTAAATATACTTCCTTATTTATTTACGAAGAAGTCAAATTTAATCTGAAGTGCTTTTAGAATCAGGTTAGATGTCATGCCAGTCAAGTTTTTAGCACGGTAAACTCAATTTATGTCTGTAGAATAGTAACTATGGTATTTAAAAGGATTATGTGTAAATTCTAATAATAGTGTTAAAGTTGACATGCTGCATAGACAGACACACATTCGCAGTCATGACACCACTTTACCTACCCACGCGCACTAATAGACAGCGAGTCGGAAACGCGCACTGAAGTGCGTCTTGATGTGTGATCCGGCGGCACTGGTGACTGTCATTCCCTGTTAGCTGAGCTGACACTCTTCCCGCTGGGCACCTTGTGTGTGTGTGTGTGTCAGCTTCCTGCAAGCGACAGCCGTGGCGCAGCCAGTCTCACTGCCCCTGTCAGAGGGACGCCTTGTTAGATGTGCTTGCCATTCTCTCCAACAAACTCTGCTGCCCTTTTCTATTTCCTGCGATTGGGGTACATGTGATAATAGCCTAAATTTAACAAGTTCAAAAGAGGAAAAAAAGAAAATTCTTTCATACCTGTACTTTCTTCAGTTTTCCGTGGAGGGAGGCCGTGTCTGCTCAAAATACTAGGTGTTCACGAATAGGTCTGAATTAACAAAATAATGTCATTAATGGGAAGACTAATTTAAAAAAGTAAGTAAACAACTCACTCACACATATAACAACTTCGTTATGTCAAAAAAAAAAAAAAAGACTTGAAATGGCATGAAAACATGAGTTTTTCGTGAGTAATCAGCTTGGTAAAAAGGTAAATCTCTGTGTCTGTGACCAATATTGATAATCTGAAAAATGTAAAAATACTTAAAAGTTAACTATTAAAGAGAATAGCTTAACATAAGTTCACAAAATATATAGTTTGAACTGTTACTGCCTTGAGTTATTATTTTGAAATAACTGTAAAAAGCTTAAAAAGCTTTAATAACTAGAATACTGATTACATTGCTAATGTAAAAATATAAAATAGTAAGCAAGTAATGTTTATTTAACCACATGAATTTTGATTTGATTTGCCTTTATGTGAGAAAAAGATTAAAAATGAAAGATCTTGTAAGAATAATTGCTTAAACTGCAGTCTGTTCCTCACACAAATATGAAAGCCCATTTCCTCCACATAAGAAACAACAAATTATGCTTTAGCAAATCATAATTATGACATAAAACATTTAAATTAAATTTATGTCAAGACTATAAGATACAAAGTCATAATTATTGTAAAAAGCTGTAAATATGACCAACATTTTAATTTTCAATCAGAATTCTTACTTTGCATTTCATAGCTATGACTTTCTGTCATGATTATAATGTCATCTCATAATTTTGACTTTTTGCCATGATTATGACTTTTAAATTGTAACTTTTTATGTTATAATATTACAAGATTAATATGCAGCTTTTAGCTTTCTAGCTCATAATTAAGACAGTATCTTATAATTTGGACTTGTCACATTTTTGACACAATTTTGACTTATTATCTCGTAATTATGACTAAAGACGGATTCTGTGCAAAGAGATCAGTTCACTGGTTAGTCCAGTTATGCTGTCCCATCGCAAAGTTACATGTATTTTTTAACGCGCCTTAAGATGTGTACATCGTAGTTTATCCGCATGTTTTCTTACCGGATAAGAATTTTAACCACTTAGTTGAACACATACGTTTTTTAATGCGCATTTTTAGAATTAATGCAGATCTTGGCGTTTCAATCCAGCGTTTTTTATGCAATATACCAAAATGTGATAAAAATAGGTGGATGGAAAGACTGAGTTATTAGCTTCTAGAGATCAGTGGTTCTTTGAGCTAAATTATTTGATATTTAATGATATTTAAATGATATTTAATGCTAGTTTAGTACAATGAATGTTTTTCCTTCTCAATACTAAGTTCGCTTGTGATCATGTGCAGAGGGGCCTGTCAAGTCATTTGGCCTGAATTGTGATGTATATTTTACTACATATTTATAGTACTTTTGTGAAGCATAAATCACCATTTAGTGTCATTGTATGGAAAAGAGCAGCTTGGACATTCTGGAAAACATCACCGAACAACAACAACGAAAGTGATACGATTTCAAACGGCATGAAGATGAGTAAATAATAACAGAATAAAAATTTGGGGGGTGAATTATCTCTTAATGCACTTGAACAATTTTTTTTTTCCAATTAAATAATGAAAAAATTCAACCTCAGATGATCAGCTTTGTTTCTCTCTGTTGCTTTTTTAATATTTGCGCCAAAAACTAAATCCCCATGCCAAGTCATTTTGAGACTGTATCGCTTGTATCCGGTTTTATTAATCTCAGGGTTACTTCTGTGCCTATTTAAGAATGTCAGACAGTTATTATATGACATTTAGAAAGATTTATTCATCTTCTGCCTGAGCTTGATTATTGGCAGGTTTGTGTGAGCGTGTGTTATACTGAAGATGTCCAATATCATAAAAAAACTGGTTTAAGCAAAGCTTAATTTATTGGCCTGAATATAACATTATAAACTCAGTAAGACAGCTCACGGAAAATTGACGTCCACTCCCAGGTTAATAAAATATGTAGCACACACTGCATAAACTTAGACCTATGTTAAGACAGTGTCTTAAGAACTGGAGTTCAGGTCTTATTTTTTAGATTCTTTAGACTAATCAGTAACTTTAAAGAGACTTTTAAGACTAGTCTTAACCTTTTATGCAACTGGCCCCAGGTAGCTTTAGACTCAGACTTTAGAGAGATGCTGGTCGCATTAGCTGCATGGGCGGCCATGATGTCACTGTGGCGCGGACTGCATTTACTGATAAGACGCTGCCAAATCCGTCCTGCCTCACACACACACACACCTACAGGAATGAACAAGCAATTTACGAAAAGAAATACACAGGCTAGAGCCAGTTTTGTATCAAGCATCTCCTGCAGTGATGTTTGGAAAGTGTCTTTTCATTTCAGCTAGGAACCAGCTAGCACCTGCAGTATGTAAAACATCAATAATTCGACCGGTAATGCTACCCAGGGAGACGAGGGGTCTTGAGAGGTCAGTGTCAAAGTCAATGTTCTGTGTAAATACCTGATGACTGTCCTCATGAAACCTTAACCATCCTTTATTCCCATGAAAATGCATCGCATCCCTCCATTCCTTCTTCCACTAATTCTGCTGCTCAGCCCAAACCACCTGCAAGACAAATACATATAAATATAACATACATTTTAGTATTACTGTTACTATTGCTTATACTTGACACAATAATTTCCATGAAGCTGAATCTCAAAAGTGGAATTTAAAATGTAGAATGTTACAGAATTCTAAAAATGTTTAAATTTAAAGTAAGGCTGTACACTTAATCAAATCATGATATGGACTTGTGTCCTTGAATATTAAACTGCAAAAAGACTATTTAAATATGAAGTTTGCCTGATCTGTGTATTGTGAATTAGTGGTGAAGTCTCGTCTGATCTCAAATGCATGTGATGCTTGTGGTTTTCGGTGTCCACCGTCTCCCTCTATGAAGATGTGAACACGTGAACTTCATCTCCAGAGCTGCTCTGAAAGTCACGTCATGAGTATTTCAACATTTCATTTGGCAAAAATCAAACAAACACCAGCACACCATAGGCTACAAAAATGCAAAACAATTTAATATAATAAAACGTATTAAAAAAAAACTTTTGAAAATTAAAAAATAAATAAATAAAAAAAGATCATGGAATGAAAAAGGCAAAAGAAAAGTACAAAGTACTAGCTGTGAAAGTTAAAATATACCAAAAAAATCAAAATTCTAATTTAATCTCATAGGATTTCATTTGATAAAACTATTATCAGATACACACAGAAACTCAAAGGTCTTAAATTTCTACAACATGCCAAAAATAGAAGTTTGGTTTAACTTGAAGAAATTATGACAGAAATAATAATAACAACAGTAATAAAGTAATAATAACAACAATAACAAAACAGTTTATTAAAACATTATTATGAAAATAAAATATATATAAAATCATGTGATGTTTTAACTAAAACGTAAAGAAAATAATAAAAGGAATTGTTCAGAGATTGTTTTTTTTTTTAATTTAAGTATTTATTTGATTATCAGCCCTACTGATAAAATTCTGAAATCCATAAAAATTAAAACAGACAACAAAGAAAAAAAAAAAAAAAAAAAAAAAAAAACTTTTTTTTAAACTTTTATTAAATTATTAAATTGTTAAGGTTTTATGAATTCACTTCATTAGACGTCATTTTTTGATTATTACAATTTATATAAACCATTAAAAGGGGTAAAATGTTCACAAAAAACATCATTTTAAATTCCCCTTCTTTCTACAACATGCCAGAAATAGAAGTTTGGTTTAAGTTTTTGTCATAAGAAATTATGACAATAAAGTAAAGTAACAACAACAACAACAACAGTTTTGTTCAAACTTTTTTACAACAACTTTTATTAAATTATTAAGTTGTTAAAGTTTTATGAATTCACTTCTTTAGACATCCTTTTTGATTATTAAAATGTAACTAAACCATTAAAAAGGGTAATACAGAAAAATGTATGTGCACTGTAAAAAACAATAAAACACAATTTGTTGAGTCAACTTAAAATAATTTGTTACCCTGCTACCTTAAAATTTTAAGTTCAGTCAACTCAAATAAGATTAGTCAACTTGAAAATTAGTCAAAATGAAAAGTTGTACTAAGTGATAACTTAGATATTTGAGACAGCTAAACTAAAAATTTGGTTTGTTAAACTTAAAAGCTGGGCTTGTTACCCAGCTGCCTTAAAATTTTAAGCTGAATCAACTCAAATATCTAAGAAATAATAGTAATAATAACAGTAATAAAGTAATAATAACAGCAATATCAAAACAGTTTATTAAAGCATTTTTTTTTAGCAAAATCATGTTATGTTTTAACTAAAATTAAAAAAAATAATAAAAGGAATTGTTCAGAGATTAATTATCACCCGTACTGATAATAAATTAGTAATGAATTAATAAAACACATAATCCATAAAAATTAAAACAGACAACAATAGTGTATTAATTTTTTTTTTTTTTTAATAATTCATTAAATCCACTTCATCAGACATCCTTTTTGATTATTAAAATTTAACTAAATCATTAAAATTGGTTATACAGAAAAAGTATATGGAAAAACTAAATTTGGGGAAAAAATAAAACAAAATTTGGGAAACAATGAAACATATTTCTAGGCACCCTACATATTCAAGTGTTAAACCTGAATAAACTTAATCCAAAAATAAAATTTCATGCAAAAATGAATAAAATCTCTAATAGACAATTCCCTCTGGAGGGCCAGAAAAAAATCTTAAAATCATAGTTAAATGACTATACCCTAGTAACCACATAGCAAAGCCCTGCTATTCTACCAGCGAGTTTCGCACAAGCATGCGCCACTCACATTTTCTCCTGAAATTGTAAAAATCTAGTTTCCACCCTTGCTTTTATGAATTTGTCTTCATTCAGAACCCAATCTGTCTGTTTTGCTCTTGCTGCAACACATGCAGACACGCATACGCACCTGTTTTGAGGCCATTAATTAGATTTAACCAAAACAGCTCAGGGCTTTTGGTTTTATTAATGCTGAGAAACACCAAACACAAAATGTTCCCAATTAAAATGAAGATGAATGGCAGGGCACGTCCCCCCGTTGAGCCTCTGCGTCTAAATTATCACCGTGCAGACAAACCATTAAATACGCAGCCCTCGCCCCGTCCCGACAGACTGCGCCCGAACCACCCACTGCGATCTGTCTTTCTCGGCCTTGTTTTCTATTTATGTCTCTCTCAAGCCCTTGTTCTGTCACTAAAGGTGACGAGCCAGGGGACGGCACATTCATAACAGCTTAAATAAAACACTCATGTTTTTTAAATGAGCTGCATTTAAAAAGACTCGACAGCTAACGAGGGATAAACAGTGAAAATAAACACCTCTGATCGATAATAAAGTAAAATATCAAAGAGCTTAAACACCAAACTTGAAAGGATATAAGATGAAAGCGCACCTGAAACTTTCAAAATACAAAAGAAACTTCAAATCAGTGTTTGAAAAACACTACAAGGAATTCAGTCAAAACACAGGCTTTAATTTCCTCGATCTTTTCAAGGCAGCCTGTGTTGCTAAACATCCTGTTTGACTCCTTGTGCCACATCCTGAAAGGTGCATGAATGAGCTACCAATCCACGGCTAGCTGTGAAATGGTTGCGGAGAAACTGTTATGACTGTTGACACAAGCGTTGCTGGAAAAGCAAACATGCACGAGAACAAAATGGTGCCACCGAGACATCCAAACACTCGCTTTGGCACCAGAGAGAGGCGGGAGGGTTTTATCTTTCTTTCTCTTGCCCTGAGGCACTGCATCTGTTTTCTGCAACTTTAACTTCTGATAAGAGCAAAGGATAAGTCTAATATTGTATATCTAGGCATATGACATAAAACAAAAACAAGTAATTTAGTTATTTAATGCATTGCATTAAATTACATCTTAACAAAAACAGCTTAACAAAGCTTAACAGCTTAACCAAATTCATTTTCATATCCACCAGTGCATTGCAGAATAACTTGATTTTAACGAGGTGTGATGCAAGAATTTTTATATCAAAGCAATAAAATGATCACAACGTTTTTTCACCTGCGGCACCATGACTTCAGAAACATTTTGGGGAATTGCAAATATAGCAAAAACTTTCTGAGAAAATTGTTTTTTTATCGGGAATTACAAGAAAATCTACCTGATCTCATGACTAAAACGTACTTGTGGGAACTTTTTCACAAGATGCGAAATAAGTACCAATAAGTACTAGGGCTATCAAACAATTAATCGCGATTAATCGCATACAAAATAAAAGTTTGCGTTTGCTTAGTATATGTGTGTGTACTGTGTGTAATTATTATGTATATATAAATGCACACAAATTAATATATATATTTAGGAGAAATATGTTATGTACAAGATATTTATATTTAAATATAATATAAATTAAATAAAAATTTAAGAAATTTGTATACTTGTAAAAAATTTTTAAATATATACATGAATGTGTTTGTATTTATATATACATGATAATTACACACAGTATACACACATATATTAGGCAAAGTTGTATTGTTTGACAGCCCTGAGTACATACACTCCCTCCAAAAGTTTGGAAACACCCCTGGCAAAGTGTGGTTTTGGATGATATCAGCATAAATCCTTATCATTTTTTGGTGCAAATACATTGAAGTAACTTGACATTATCATTGAAGACCAGCGATAATAATTTTCATTTTGATTACGTAATAATGGCAATATATACATGTCAAAGTCAGACATGCCCATTTGCCAGCTGTGATTCCTGGTTACTGGTTTAAACTTGGCCCAGGTTTTAAAAGATTTTTGGGTCAGCACATCTTAATAGCTTCAACAATTAATTATTCATCAATATTTTGATGAATCGAAAAATGTAAGTTTTTTCTGTGTATAAACTGTTTATGTAATAAAATATGTTTTCGTAGTTTGTGTTGTCCCTTATCAGTGCAAAATTATCACAAATTAAAAAGGATTCATGCCAATATTGTCAAAAAAACCAATTTTCTAGGGTGTTTCCAAACTTTTGGAGGGCAGTGTATCACTGCAGTTTACAACGTTTTGTACAGAGTTTTGTACAGAGTTATGCTTACAGTATTCCGGAAATAACATGCTTGCTCGGTAGTTCAGGCAGCATGGATTTGGACCAGCATGGATGCAGAATCCTTGGGGATGAATTCTTTGAAAACATGACTCATGATAAAAGAGCTGAAAGATCGAAAAACAAGCTAAAACCGCATGCTTGCAATCATGTTTTTACGTCACATTTGCTTTTGTTCATACTATCAGGTAGGTTTAGGTGTAGTGCAAATGGTACATTATTTTAAAACGTCATGGAGCATTAGAGTTATTCAAGTCAGAATTGCGATGACACATACAAAACCAATGTCACATAAAACGTACCATTTGTACGTTCATCTGTTCCGAGGGAAAAAACTAACACTCTTTTAGCGCCACTGAGTGGACATTTTACATCTGATATGTCACAAAACGTACATGGCGGTACGTATTTCGCAATTTGCAAAAAAGTTCCCACAGGTAGATTTTCGTCATGAGATCGGGTTGGACAAAATATAGTAATTTGAGTATAAAATTCATGTTTTTCCAGTGCAAATGGAAAACGCACTAGTGTACACATAGCCTCTGACAGCAGATGGCGCTTATGGAACAGCAGCGATACTGCGTTTCCTGTAAACAAAGCAGCTCTGAGGTTAAATACTACTTTAATATGCAAAGATGAAAAGAAAATACTGTCTAAAACTTCAGTGAAGACAGTCATTTCCCCTCAGGAACATTTCTATAAACTCCACCATCAGATTTATTGTGTTTCATTTTAACATCTCAATCGATATGAATCATCACATATTTTGATCGTTTTTTTAACCGTCTCGGGGTGCATAGTTACATTCCTATTTATTTGTAATTTTTAGACTTTCAAATGTTCAAAATTAAATATGATTTTCACATCAATTCATAGAACTTAACAAATTTAAAGCTTGACTGGAAATATTCTGTGATGTTTCCTTTGATTTTTACTTCATACTTTTACTTCACATTATTTTCTCCTTGGTGCAAATTATCTGTTGTGATGGAAATGACACCACAACTGAAGGACAGGTAATTTGAGTAAAATTTATATTAGCTAAATCATTTGCATACAATAAATGTTGCAAATAAGTGTCAAATTGCAAAATGAAATGATATTTACACTGGACTATATTTACTACAGTGTTTGAACAAATGGTTGAGTACGATAAATCCCACTCTGGAAATCAGTCCTGGTGGGTGGACAAAGCCGAGACAGTTCCGTCTTTGGTTGGAAAGAGCGAGCTCTTGTATTTCCATATTGAATATTAATGAGTGTTTGATTTGAGGGGGTGAACGAGACTGACCTTTCCTGCCACACTATACCAGTGATGAATCCCGCACACACACACAGAGACTAATTGTAATCGAGAGACACCCAACAGAGACACACAAACAGAAACTTGCAATGGATTTCTGCCATGCAAGTTTCAAAATAAAGATAAATTGCATGCACATTTTCACCCAGGAAAACCAGGTTGGCCAAAAGGCCAGTTTAAACCAGCTAAGACCGGCTTAGGCTGGTAAAAATATTTTCTCAGATAGGTCGACCAGGAGTTGACCATCTTAGACCAGTTATAAACTAGCTACCAAATACCAAAATATAGCTGTGCCAATTCATTCTAATAGCTATTTTTAACCATTTCACGTTTTGGAGGATCTTATTTATGGGATAATTTTTGTGCCAATAAGAATGAACGTAACTTTATAAAACTGAACGTAACTTTCCAAGAAACGATCAAAAATATGCCACTGCAAAAGAAGAAAAACACACTGAAAATGAAAAAATGAACTCAGTCGCACGAATTTAACATGCTCTTCAAATATGCTTCATTCTTTGTTAATGATTTTCAAAGAATCGTTTTCGCGAATCATGGATTCTGAATGCGTTGCCACAACTTTCGCTTACGCTTCGCAAATTTTCGTATGCTGTTTTGGCACAAACCTCTCGTGGGGGCGGGCTTAACAGCGATCTACTCTGATTGGCTAATGAGCTTTTGATGGACAGTTGCTCTCTGACCTGGAAGCACGGACGGTGACGTCAGTGGCGCACATATTGGAAAGTTGTTGCGGTGTGCAATACGTCGTGCTTTGTTTATATTAAGTATTAATGTTATTAGTATTTCACCTATGGTCGTCTCTTAGTTTCTAAAGATGAGCTCCCAGGAAAGACACGGAGCAGCATCATCTTCCACCTCAGCTTGTCCCTCAGGGCAGCTTGAAGTAGGTTCGTGTTGCTAAAGTAACGTTAATCAATAACATCGATAAAAGTTTTATTCATGTACAGTGTGCAACAGTTCTGATAGTTTCTATAAAAAAGCACGACGTATTGCGCCACTGACTTCACCGTCCGTGCTTCCAGTTGCAACTGTCCATCAAAAATTAGCCAATCAGAGTAGATCGCTGTTAAGCCCGCCCCCACGAGAGGTTTGTGCCAAAACAGCATACGAAAATTTGCGAAGCGTTGAAGTTGTGGCAACGCATTCAGAATCCATGATTCGCGAAAGCGATTCTTTGAAAATCATTAACAAAGAATGAAGCATATTTGAAGAGCATGTTAAATTTACGACTGAGTTCATTTTTTCATTTTCATTGTGTTTTTCTTCTTTTGCAGTGGCATATTTTTGATCGTTTATTGGAAAGTTACGTTCAGTTTTATAAAGTTACGTTCATTCTTATTGGCACAAAAATAATCCCATACTTATTGCAAGATAATATGAATTTGTACATTCTTATTTTAAGTTTTTGTGCGATCTGACAGATAGGTTCAGGGACTTTCAAACTTTTTTTAAATAAACATCACAGATTTCCATATGAAACCTCCATGTCGTAAAATGGGTATGTTTTCTCTTGAGTTTGGGTTTAGCTAGTGGCATTTACCATCTTATAAACCATCTACCATGTTCCAAAATGTGACCCTGGACCACAAAACCAGTCTTAAGTCGCTGGGGTTTATTTGTAGCTATAGCCAAAAATTCATTGTATGGGTCAAAATTATTGATTTTTATTTTATGCCAAAAATCATTAGGAAATTAAGTAAAAATCATGTTCCATGAAGATATTTTGTAAATTTCCTACTGTAAATATATCAAAACTTAATTTTTGATTAGTAATATGTATTGCTAAGAACTTCATTTGGACAACTTTAAATGGTGATTTTCTCAATATTTAAATTGTTTTGCACCCTCAAATTCCAGATTTTCAAATAGTTATATCTCGGCCAAATATTATCATGTTATAACAAACCATACATCGATGGCTTTTTTGGCTTTCAGCTTTCAGCTTATTTATTCAGCTTTCAGATGATGTACAAATCTCAATTTCGAAAAAATTGACCCTTATGACTGGCTTTTGTGGTCCATGGTCACAAATATAGCTGCACCAATACAGTCTCATGTAGGGTGGGGCAATGAATGATATCATATCGAGATCACCATAAAATTTAAGATGATAACGATGATAAGATCTGGATTATCTGGATTATCTAACAGAATAAAGGCAACAGCTGCCAGTCAGTGCTTGTCGCTAATAAGTCTGCATGTTTTGTTTGTCTCGGTGCTGTTTCGTCTGATACACAAACTCAAACTTGATGCTTACGGCAATTTTAGCATCTGCGTTTCAATATATGACAACATGAATGCACAAATTCCAGAGCTGCTCTGATAGACACTTCACCAATTTTACACCATTTAATTTGAGTAAAACTACCATCAAACACACGCTGAAACTCAAAGATCTTCACCACAAACCACCAAAATAAGAGCTTGGTTTAACCTGAAGAATTTATGACAGAATTATACTATTGAATACTATATTATATTACTGAATCATAATAATATCTTTAAGGACTATCATAAAACCAAGGTGTTTTTTTACCTTGGTAAATTTATACAGTTCTGTTGTGCAGAATCTTGCTTGCTTGTAAATTAAATTTTAAATTACGTTTTAAAAGAATGATCAAACTGTTACACCTGTTACAACTTATACACATTTTTATGATAAATTTGTATCTTTAAAAAACAAATTCAATCATAAAACAAAAACCAGGGGGGGAAAAATCTAATGGAAAAGATAAAGGAATAAAATGAATTTCAACAGGCTCTAAATTAAATTTTATCTTACCTGTGAAGTAACAATGTTATGTGAGTCATACCATGTAAAATCAAACAAATTTCGGAAATTTTCCCAGGTCAGTTTTTTGATTTTGTTAATATTTTTTCTGTAGAAAGACAAACATATATAGCGATTAAAGCTAAAATATTAAATGTCACAGGTGTATATTTACTGAGTAATCCTCTATTTTGAGAAGGGGGGGTCAAAATGACAAGTTTCACCTGAGATTTGGAGCCAAATGGTGCAAAATGACCATTTTTACACAGAAATTGGTATGTCTATTAGTAAAATCTCTTTCCTAACAGTGACACTTCAAAAAAAAAAAAAACATATTCTGGTTCTTATAGGAGAAGTTCACTTCCAGAATAAAAATTTACAGATTATTTACTCATCCTGCTTGACATCTAAGGCGGGCTATTTGCACTTAGTGTAAATAGACACTCCAATATGTAAAACAGTTGCGGTTTCTCATGATATCAGCTTTGACTGCTGGTTGGTGGAGCTGCCAGGTTATAAACCACCTTCCAGGTTCCAAAAACCAACCTGACCACTTTAAACTGGTATGACCCAGTTTTTCCATTATGGCACTGCAAGCTAACAATGTGACGGCACAAAATTAGCAAGCTCCTGTCATAATCAACACACTCGTTTGCAGTGTAGACCACTTTGTTGATTGCAACAGAAGCATTATAATTCTGTCGCTCGTTTGCTCACTTAGACCCCATGTACAAAGAGCGCAAGAGCGCACAGCATCACACCTACAGAAAGAGAGCAAAACAGACAAAAAACACATAAATATGTATTCATGCACAGAAATATGAACCCACACTGCCTTCAAAGCACCCATCAAACCAGAGAGAGCACTTGCTAATCTGTACATCGCAAGTAATTTTCTCCTTGATGGAGTTCGAAGGTGAGGTCGATCTGCTATAATGTATTCTGTAATTTCAAGGCTGGTTCCGTCAGCAGGGCTTAAAAGCCTAGTTGACCTTTCCAACGAGACATTAGCAGCACTTACAGTGATGGGCCGCAAAATCAGGATAGTTTATAGACAGGAAAAGGAGATCTTTGTCAACCTTGAGGCTGCAAGGATAGCATGAGGCTAATGCTAAATGGCTAGTTTCCCGCAGTCAGTGCCATTAGTTGTAGGACTCAATGTTGTTGTGCTAAGAGGTTAAGACAAGGGTGTTTAGCCCTGGCACAGGAGTTCTTGGATACGACCATTTTGTTATTTATGCTTTTGTGAACTCCTGTAATGACGGAAATACACTCTATGCAAATGCAAATGATAATGCTGCGCTATTAAACCGAATTTGTTGTTACTCGGGCAGCTAGCTAAAATTGTCAACAGTTTAAGTAACTTTACCTAGTTTTCTTACTGAGATTTTCTTCAAAGTTTAATTGTAAACTTCTACTGTACTTCAAATCTTAAAAGTATATTTTTTCAAATGTTTCTTGACACACTTAAAGAGATCAGTTCACCCAAAAATTAAAATTACCCCGTGATTTACTCAAGTCATTCTAGGTGTATATGACTTTTTTTTTTCTTTCAGACGAAAACAATCAGAGTTATATTAAAAAAATGTCCTGGCTCTTCCAAGCTTTATAATGGCAGTGAATGGAGACAAACATAGAAGCACAGTGCAAAGAACAAAACAAGGATTTGTAAAGAAAAATGTCAGAGGATTTCGATATAAGCCAAGAGGAGACTGGTCTTCTTTTGCTGTAAACAAAACTTGGTTCTCACAAGACAGGAGGATATTCTCACCTAGTCAAAAGTTTACATACACCTAGCAGAATCTGCAAAATGTTAATTGTTTTAACAAAATAATAGTGGGGTCATACAAAAAGCATGTTACTTTTTATTTAATACTGACTTGAATAAGATATTTCACATTAAAAAGACGTTTACATGTAGTTCATCAGAAAATAATAGTTGAAATTTTAAAAATGACCCTGTTCAAAAGTTTACATACACTTGAGTTCACTTCCAGAACAAAAATTTACAGATAATGTACTCACCCCCATGTCATCCAAGATGACTTTCTTTCTTCAGTCGTAAAGAAATTATGTTTTTTGAGGAAAACATTTCTGCATTTTTTTTCCATATAATTGACTGATATGGTGCCTCATTTTTGAACTTCCAAAATGCAGTTTAAATGCGGTCGTAAACGATCCCAGCCGAGGAAGAAGGGTCTTATCTAGCGAAACGATTGGTTATTTTCATAAAAATAATACAATTTATATACTTTTTAATCTCAAACGCTTGTCTTGTCTTACTCTGTGTATTCTGACTCAAGACAGTTAGGGTATGTTGAAAAACTCTGATTGTATTTTCTCCCTCAACTTCAAAAATCATTTCAAAATCATCCTACATCGCTGCAGAAGTACTAAACCGGTCTATGCAAAGTGAACATGCAAAGAAGATCAAACACCCTTAACAAAAAAGGTAAAGCAGCGATATAGGATGATGTTGAAGTTGAGGGAGAAACTACGATAAGAGTTTTTCAACATACCCTAATGTCTTGAGCCAGAATACACAGAGTTCAGGGAGAGCAAGACAAGACGAGTGTTTGACATTTAAAATTATATAAATTGTTTTTTTTTTTTTTTTTGTTTTCCTCAAAAAACAATTTCTTTACAACTGAAAAAAGACGACATGAACATCGTGGATGACAAGGGGGTGAGTACATTATCTGTAAATTTTTGTTCTGAAAGTGGACTTCTCCTTTAATACTGTGTTGTTACCTGAATGATCCACAGCTGTGTTTTTTTGTTTAGTGATAGTTGTTCATGAGCCTCTTGTTTGTCGTGAAAAGCCCGCCGTTCTCCGAAAAAATCCTTTAGGTCCAACAAATTCTTTGGTTTTTCAGCATTTTCGTGTATTTGAACCCTTTCCAACAATGACTGTATGATTTTGAGATCCATCTTTTCACACTCAGGACAACTGAGGGACTCATATGCAACTATTACAGAAGATTCAAACACTCACTGATGCTCCAGAAGGAAAAACCATGCATTAAGAGCCAGGGGGGTGAAAACTTTAGAACGGAATGGAAATGTGTACATTTTTCTTATTTTGCCTAAATATCTTTTTTTTTTTTTATTTAGTACTGCCCTTCAGAAGCCACAGAAGATGCTTACATGTTCCCCAGAAGACAAATGTGACCCTGGACCACAAAACCAGTCATAAGTGTCAATTTTTTTAAAAATTGATCTTTATACATCTGAAAGCTGAATAAATAAGCTTTCCATCGATGTATGGTGTGTTAGGATTGAACAATATTTGGCCGAGATACGACTATTTCAGTATATGGAATCTGAGTGTGCAAAAAAATCAAAATATTGAGAAAAATCGCCTTTAAAGTTTTTCTAATTAAGTTCTTTGCAATGCATATTACTAATCAAAAATTAAATTTTGATATATTTACAGTATGAAATTTACAAAATATCTTCATGGAACATGATCTTTACTTAATTTCCTAATGACTCTTGGCATAAAAGAAAAATCTGTAATTTTGACCCATACAATGTATTTTTGGCTATTGCTACAACTATACCCCAGCGACTTAAGACTGGTTTTGTGGTCCAGGGTCACAAATTAAGTGAAATTTACCCTGATCTTCAAATTCAATAAGTTTTCACCCCTGGGCTCTTAATGCATTGTGTTTCCTTCTGAAGCATCAGTGAGTGTTTGAACCTTCTGTAATAGTTGCATATGAGTCCAAAATCATACAGTCATTGTTGGAAAGAATTCAAATACACAAAAATGCTCAAAAAAACTAAGAATTTGATGGACCTGAAGGATTTTTCTGAAGAACAATAGACAGTTTAACTGTTCAGGACAAACAAGGAACTCATGAATTATCACTAAACAAACAAACAAACAAACAAAAAAACACAGCTGTGGATCATTCAAGTAACAACACAGTATTAAGAATCAAGTGTATGTAAATTTTTGAAAGGGGTCATTTTTATAAATTCAACTATTATTTTCTCTTGTGGACTATATGTAAACATATTTTATGTGAAATGTCTTATTGAGGTCAGTACTAAATAGACTAAATCCTTCCTATTTTGGTAAAATAATTAACATTTTGCATATTCTGCAAGATGTATGTAAACTTTTGACTTCAACTGCATATTATGCAACTAATTAAAACCCCAGTCATTATCAATTACGGTAGCAATCATCAAAATTGAAAATGTGTTATAATTAGAATTTTCATGAGAATATTGTTACCATAATTTTCCCTTCCTGTGGCTGATATTCCCTAGCAGATTTATCTTTTTTTCCCTTCCAGAATGAGGATGCCATATGATAGTGAGATAATGAGCCAAACACATGAAGACACACACACACTCACTCACACAAAGGCACTTTCATCTCAAGAAATCTAATTAGTCAAACGCCATTTGAGAGGAGAATTGTGGCAACTTCATCTTCCTAATGCAGGAACGCAAATCCTCACAAGCACTCCCACACAGATTTACTCTGGGGGTGAAGGTTAGCATGGAAAAATGCGAGCAATTATGGAACGACAACAGAAAGATGAACATTTGCGTTTCCGAAACCAAAACGGTGTAAACAGGGCCATCTAAAGAGCAAACGCAGAAGGAAAAAGGGAAAAACATACAAAAAGAGCATCAACAAAGCATCAGACTGCAAGCTGCTGCAGAGATAAATAGCTACGTGCCTGCTTGGCTTCTACATCCATCCATCTCTCTGATCTTCTCAGCCTGTATGGACACTGTCACTGAAGCAGACAGGACCATTTGTACTTCTGATGTCTTTTACTGGTGAATATCCTGAAATGAGATAGAAACATAGCGTGACGATGGGCACAAACTAAAATACAACCCAAAATTCGGCCATATAAAAAAATCCATGCAGGTTCTTGCACAGTTAATAAACTGTAAAAACAAACCACACAAATTCATACAAGACAATATCATATTATATTTTATGAGAAATGCTAAAAAAATAAATAAATAAATAAAAATGTAAATAGTATTTTATAATAATTATTTAACCAATTGTGTGTTTGTATGTGTGTGTGTATATACACTACCGTTCAAAAGTTTGGGGTCAGTACATTTTTATTGTTTTTTTGTTTTTTGTTTTTTTTTGTTTTTTTTTAAAGAAATTAATACTTTTATTCACCAAGGATGTATTAAGTTAATAATTAAAAGTTTATTAAAAGTTAATAATAAATAATTTACATTCTTATAAAATATTTATATTTTGAATAAACACTGTACTTTTTAAACGTGTTATTCATGAAAGAATCCTGAAAAAAAAAAAAAAATCACAGGTTCCAAAAAATATTCGGCAGCACAACTGTTGATATTATCCAACATTGATCATTCTAATAATAAATCCGCATATTAGAATGATTTCTGAAGGATCATGTGACACTTAAGACTGGAGTAACAGCTGATAAAAATTCAGCTTTTCATCACAGGAATAAATTCTATTTTAAAGTATGTTAAAATAAAAAACATTATTTTATATTGTAAAAACATTTTGCAATATTACTGTTTTTTTTCTATATTTTTAATCAAATAAATGCAGCCTTGATGAGCATAAGAGCTTGATGAGCATATTACTTTAAAGACTATTACAAGTCTTACTGACCCCAAACTTTTGAACGGTAGTGTATATAACATTATTATTACAATTATTATTATTATTATTTAATATGTAAAATTATTCATATAAAATAAGGTGTTCTATTAATACAGTTAATACACAATTATAATGATACTATAATTATTATTTAATCAATTGTAAAAAATTAAATAATAATAAAAATAACAAATAAATTAATAAATAACATCTATGCAATAACTTAAGAATAGAGCCATTTTCTATTTTTTGTTAAAGAAATGAAATAATTTTATTATTATTACTAATGAATTAATATATAAAATTATTAATATAAAATAATGTGTTCGTCTAGTTAATACAAAATGAATAATATTTTAACCAATAATTATAATAAAATAATAATAACAATAAATAACATTTATGCAGTGACTTAAGAATAGAGACAGAAATGACAAGTAAACAACAATTATTATCATTATTATTACTGAATATATTAAATTATTAATATAAAAAAATGTGTTATATTCATATTGATAATAATTATTTAACGAATTGTAAATAATAAATAAATGCAATAACTTAAGAATAACTTAAGAATAGAGCCATTTTCTATTTTTGTATAAAGAAATGAAATGACAATTTTATTATTTTATTATTATTATTAATAATAATATATAAAATTAATATAAAATAATGTTATGTTCATATAGTTAATATAAAATTAATACATAAAATAATATATATATATATATATTTTTTTTAATTATTATTTAACCAATTGTACAAAATAATAATAATAATACTAAAATAACAACAATAACAACAACAACAACAAATAACATTTATGCAATGACTTAAGAATAAAGCAAGAAATGACAAGTAAACAACAACAGTATTATTATTATTATTATTATTATTGAATTAATATATACAATTATATATACATTTACATATTTATTTAATTTTATAATATATATTTAAATTTATAATATATAATTATTTAAATTAATATTTAATATTATTTAACCAACTGTAAATATAAGATTTATACAATAACTCAAGAATACATACACACACACACAAAATACAAAAACTCTATTTTTTGCTGAAATCTACACTGTGTCCTCTTTTGACCTGAGCTAGTCTCTCTTTTATTCACGCATTCTGCCTTCACTGCCGCCCATTAGAGCTGATGAAAGCAACGGGGTCTGCTGAGGTGAAATACAGCTTCATTAGCCATATCAGATTACAATAAACATTTAAAATCACTTCTCCCGCTTATTCGATCAGTCATGCCATCCCGCAAGCATTCAGCACCTAATGCCTCTTGCTTATGTTTCAGAGCTTCGTTAAGTCACAGAAATCCAGCGGCGAGAGTCTGGGAGCCGGGAGACGATGAATGGATGAGAAATAGAGTGGATGGGGAGTAAAGAGAAAGATAGAGAATGTGTTCGAGAGACACCTCATTGAGATTTGCTCTCTTCGCTTTCGGGCGAAGCTGGATCATGAGATGGGTGAAGCAAATCAGGAATGAAATTAAAGTTGGGCCCGCAGGAGGATGAGCTGAAATGACTGGGAGAGAAAGACGGATGGGGGGAGGACCGCAGGGAATTGAAGAAGCAGGACAGAACAAGCCGCTGCTTATCAGGGCCGAAGACATGGATTTTTACAGATATTCCCTTTTTGGTATAATAAGATGGAATAAAAACTTGCAAAAGCGACAATTAAAAATAAACATAATGCAATAATCCCGTGTCAATGGCCCCTAAATATATTCTGGAGCTTATGTTAATAAGCTCCAAAATGCTGCCAAAATTAAGCAACTAATTTTTCCAGATTAACGACGTTAAAAATATTTAACGCAGGGACAGGGCTAGGGTTGGCCACCCCACTCACAACTGCTGCTTCTCTTTTTTTCTTGACAAGAAGTGCATTTATTTAGTCGCAGAACATCTTTACGACCACAGCAACAGACTTTTCAGACGTGCACTCCAACTTCACTTCAGCGTCAGGCGCTAGTCAAACGAGTGCGGGAAAGGTACAGGTGACCAGTGAGCTTTAGTAGAACAACAATGAACTGCGGTCAGATGAGATGTTGTCAGGCCATATGTCGGCAAAAACGCATTTACCTGTCCTGTCTGCCTTAATACTGTGCTCAAAATGCATGCTCTTTAATTGCACGCACAAATGTAGCCTGTATCATTTCATATTAAAGCACGAATGAAACTACAAGCACGCGTGTCAGACCCACGTCACGTTCAGCAGCGGCAGCTCTTAAAGTAATAGCAGCCAAATGAGCTAATAACCCAGCTGCTGTGATGTCTGTTAATTAAAGAATAAATCACGATTTTAAGGACTAATTAATTAAGGATTAATCATGATTAATTTCAGGAAAAAATGTGATTAATTAGTTTTTTTAATTGATTGAGAGCACTAGTTAATATATGTGAAGAGTTCAAAACCCTCGTAAAGTCATAGTATATATAGTAGTATATATATATATATATATATAAATGATTGATTGAAATAATAATAATAATGAGGATGTTTACGTGTCATGTTTAACTGTATTTAATTTACAGCTGTAATTAAGTGCATTCATAGTCAACCATGGTGAACAAATATATATAGTTAACTGGGAATAATTATAATAATCTGCATTTCATAATTAAATTAAATGTGTTTCAATTTTGAATTGGCTATAAATATAATATTAATAAATTACAATAAGTAAATCATATGTGTAATTAATTTGACATGAATATAAAGCATTAATCAACTGTATATAAATAATAATAATTTATTATTAATAATAATGAATTAATACATTCAATTATTAATAGAAAATAATGTAATATTCATATAATTAATATAAAATTACTACTAATAAACATATTTATGGAAAAGTGTATTATTAATACTATTATAGTCAAAGGCTTCTTAAAAAAATTGTGTGTATATATATATATATATACTTTTTGGATTATATTTATATTAATAATGAAATGGCAATGAAATTTAAATTTTAATTAATTACATGACATTCTAATCATAATAATTAATCTTAGTTAATCACATATATAATATTATTTAACCAATGATAAATATAACATTTCTGCAATGATTTAAGAATATATAAACTATTTTCTCTCTATATATTTGAATATATATTGTAAATTTGGGTTATATTTACATAAATGAATTTTAAATTCTACAAGCAAATAAATACGTAAATATATAAATATAGATATAAATTATACAGTAGTCAACATTTGAAGTGGATCAAAGCCTTTCATCAAAGTTGTCCTATAACCAAAACAATACCCATTCTTGTCTTAGGACAATTTTGATGAACTTTGATATGAATAATTTACGTAATTATTTTCCTGGTATATTCATACATATATTCATATCTCTAAATATCTAAAATACAAAAAATAAAGGAAAAATCTGTAAATACGTAAATGATTTAAAAAGTGATATATAAATACACTGTTATTGTTGATATGCATAAAAAATTATTAACAAAAAAAATAATATTATTTTGTTAACATATTATGATCTACAATTTATTTGCTAGCTGTATGTAAATTATTAACATGTCATGACAATATAATATAATGTAATATACAAATTGTAAATAATAATAATGATGTTGTTTACGTATATTTGTTTAATGGAGTGACAGGTGTCATCATGCTCAGTCATGGATGTTAAAATGGACCTATTATTATGAGGTCAGAGTTTTTCTAACTTTGTTCATGTCACTGTGATCCCAGGTGAGAACTTCACTGATCTCAATGCACTTCCTCAAATCCTGAAACAAATCCCTGGAACAAAACTTTCAAAACGATACTTCTCAAGTCTACCAAAATGTTGTTATTCACCTGAATTCACTTAAAACGAAAACAGCTTTTGAGTAAGATTCATCTGACATTTCTACTAATCAGTTGATTACCAGTCTAAACGATCTGTTCATAAATAATAATACAATTAATGGTCACAGAGGTTCTCAAGTTAAAAGCTCAGAGGAGGGAAATGTATTCAGCGAACAACAACTTAAATATTGGTTTTGTTTTGGTTGTATGGCTTCAGAATGTAATGTGGACTATTTATAGGACACTTTTATGCTGCTTTTGTGTCCTTTTTGAAGATGTGAGGATTACAGTTCAACCAAAAATGACAGTAGTGGCAACAGTTCAAGAGTGTTTTCAAAACTTTGTACCATTTTGTCCCAGAGGAAGAAGAGAAGTAAAGATGAAGGAAAATCAAAGAGCAAGAGAATGTCAGCGAAGCGACAAGGGCAGGTGAGCAAAGGGGAAACAACATCTCAGCACTTACCTTAAAAGCCCAGCTGTGAGAGCTCATCACACGTCATCAGATTTCACCCGAGGCTCGAGGAATCACTACAAGGGGCAAAGCAAACAGATCTTTCCTTTGTGTCGTGCGCAATGAAAAGCCGGGCTGTTATTGGTCGTTGGCAGGAAATCACAGAGAGTTTCCTTAATGGAATGGAAATCAATACAGCTGCCAGCGGGGATTTCATGCGGCCAACAGAGGGAATCTGAAATAAAGCTAATCCGCTCACAGCCGCACCGAAGTTGCTAAAACGGGATGTGAGATTTCAAAGCGAGATTATGGACAACACAAGAGGAAAGCTATGATAAGAAGGAGATTAAAACACACGGGAGCCAAAAACTGACCGAAAAGTTCATCTTGACCGATAAAAAAATAAAATGTGAGGTCAAAGAGATAGATTATCATATCCACAGGAGAACAAGTAAAGCTAATAGGCAAAATCATAAGATAATATATTCTAGCTGAATATATTGGCAGAATGAGCTACACACACACAATGAATTAATGACATAACATATACAACTTTGCATGCAACACTTTAAAAAAAACATAAATTTAATTTGTAAATAAAGTTTTGAATTGATATACGTTTGTTATAATTTAAGTAATCCGCATATTAATTAATTAGCATTTTTATTTGTAGTAAATACATAATATACAGCATTTTTCAAATTGATTAATAATATTACATACAGTCATGTGAAAAAGTTAGGACACCCTACTGAATTCCATGGTTTTCCTGTATCAGGACATCATTAAATAAAACTGGTCCTTGGCTGGTCTTAAAATTATGAGAATAAAACCTCAGATGAACAATAACACATGACAAATTGCACCGTGTCATTATTTACTGAACAAAAATAAAAGCAACATGGAAAAGCCATGTGTGACAAAGTTAGGACACCCTTACTGTTAACATTGGAATTAAGAGGGTAAATAACAGTCAAGCACTGCTGATCAAATACCTTTGATTAACTGATCATCACCAAGTCTGAGCACCTCTATAAAAGCATAAGCTTTGGCAGTTTGCTGGTCTGGAGCCTTCAGGTTTGTGTTAACACAATGCCAAGGAGGTAAGACATCAGCAATCATCTAAGAGAAGCAATTGTTGCTGCCATCAATCTGAGAAGTGTAATACGGCCATTTCCAAACAATTTGAAGTTTATTCACAAGTGGGAGACATTTAAAACAGACACCTCTCCTTCCAGGAGTGGACGTCCCAGAAAATTCACCCCAAGATCAGACCGTGTAAAGCTCAGAGAAATGGCAGACAACCCAAGAACTACACCTCAGACTCTACAGGCCTCTACAGATAAAGTTCATGACAATACCACAAAAATGGCATGTTTGGAAGGCTTGGCAGAAGAAAGCCTCTTCTATCTAAAAAAAATACCATTTCAGCACAGTTTAGGTCTGCAAAGTTGCATCTGAACAAAACACAAGTCTTCTAGAATAATGTCCTTTAAACAGACGAGACTGAAGTGGAGATGTTTGGCCATAACGCACAGCGCCAAGTTAAAAGCCTAAAGAGCATATCAGCACAAACACCTCATACCAAAAAACAACCATGCTGGAGGAGGGCTGATAATTTTGGGCTTGTTTTGTAGCCACAGGACCTGGGCACCTCACAGTCATTGAGTTGGCCATGAACTCCTCTGTATATCAATGTATTCTAGAGTTAAATGTGAGGGCATCTGTCTGACATCTAAAGTTGGGCCAAAACTGGGTCTTGCAACAGGACAATGATCCCAAGCACACCAGCAAATCTACAACAGAATGGCTGAAAAGAACAGAATTAAGGTGTTGCAATAGCCCAGTCCAAGTCCAGAGCTCATCCTGACTCAAATGCTGTGGTGAGATGCTGTGCATAAGCAAATGCCCACAAACCTCAATAAACTGGAGCAACGTTGAAAAGAAGAGTGGTCCAAATTCCTCCAGAACGATGTGAGAGACTGATACACAGAAAATGAATGCTTCAAGTTATTGCTACTAAAATTGGATTTACAGGCAATTGACTCATAGGGTGTCCTAACATTGTCACACATGGCCTTTCCCTCTTGGCTGTATTTTTCTTAAATAAATAATGACACTGTGTGATATGTCATGTGATGATGTTTATCTGATGATTCATTTTCCAAATTTTAAGACCTGCCAAGGATATATATATATATATATTTTAATAAATCTGTAATCACTTTTATCATTACTCTAACAAATAACATTATTCATTATTTTAAAAAAACATTTCATTTTTATTAATATTAGTACAGTAGTACAGTAGTTTTGGGGGGATTCATGTTAACACTTTTGTTTGACATAATTTAAGTAAACTGCATAGAAATTACTTAGAATTAAATTATATTATTATTACTATTATTATTATTAATATTATTATTAGTAGTAGTAGTAGTAGTATTATCAATTTGGAAAATGTTGTTTACAATAGTTTTGGGTTGCTGTTTAAAACTGGACAGGACCAAATGTAAAATTTTACGAAATGGTAATTGGAAAAACACTGATTGTCTGACTATTCTAAATAGAAATACCTAAAATTTTAAAAGTGTTTGC
This sequence comes from Labeo rohita, assembly GCF_022985175.1. NCBI lineage: Eukaryota > Metazoa > Chordata > Actinopteri > Cypriniformes > Cyprinidae > Labeo > Labeo rohita. The sequence goes on along the minus strand of NC_066890.1, from coordinate 27,884,748 downwards.
TAGTTATGGTTATGATTCCTGAGTAGCAGATGAGCATCTTAGAACAATCTCTGAAGGATCACGTGACACTGAAGACTGAAGTAATGATGCAGAAAATTCAGCTTTGCATCACAGGAATATTTCAGTTCTAACATATATTATATATATGACATATATACATATAACATATAGAAAACAGTAGTTTTGAATAGAAATAATATTAGTTTTTACTGTATTTTCAGTCAAATAAATGTGAACAAATTAGAATTCTTTTAAAAACATTAAAACGTGAATACCTCAAAATATACACTGTAAAAAACAACAACAACAATGCAGTAGAAAACAGCACAAGAGGAACACTCACCTCATATATGACAGCCACGGTGCTACAGACTGATCCAGGCCTGCTGCCTGCAGAACCATCTGGGAGGCTGACTTGAGTGACAGTGGGAAATCGATTGAGCAAATAGTCGGACTGCAGGGATTTAGAGAGAAAGGAAACAGACAGGAAATCAGAGGTTGATGAGAGGATCTCAGCAGAGAGTTTGAAGCCGACATGTTCCTCTCCCATGAGCGCGCTGAGGTGAAGCCCTTGTGCGATGTGATGTGATGTTATTACGTGCTATATGAGCCGAGCGCAGATTCCTCTTGTTAGCGAGATGAAAAATGCACCTGTGGCTTCAAGCCTTACTGGTCTCCATTTAGCGGGAAAACTTTTTTTCCTGATGCTCTTGGGAAAAACCTGCTCGAGGATCAAGCTGATGTTGTGGGAGAACATCAAGTTAATTCACCAGCCAAACTCCTGCTAAAGAGATAATACAAGTCAGTTACTGAAATACATTATACAGAGGTGCTATTTCAGTCATGTTAAAGTTTTTGTTAAATACTGTATATACATAATACACACAATCATTTGATTTATTTACATAATTTATAATTCATTCAAAGAGCTAATTTTAACCACTGATGCTCAGTGAGGGATTTTACCTTGCTTGTTAACTTATTTAGCTTATTAAAAACATTTTCAGTAACAAATTTTGTAAAAGGGTGAAGCTTAAAAGTGAGAAAAAACACTTTGTGTTGTTTGTATTGTGTTATTGTTTTCCCTCCCTTCCATTTTCTCACAAGATCAGGATGGAAGTGATGCACAAACTGTATTTATCATGATATTTCTCTGCTTTCGTCATCTCATATTATATTTCATCTCAAACTTGCTCCTCACTGTTTTCTTCTCAGTAAACCGTTAGCTACATGTTATCATGGCCGTAGCCAGCTGTGAGGTATTTTTCATGTTCAAAAACAAAATTTGTTCTCTGAACTCCTAATACGAGTTTCTGCTTGTAAATATTATTATATATTAGCGCTTTGGACTTGTCTTTTTTTTTTTTTTTTTTTGACATTTTAGAAAGATAATAAAGTGGGAAGTTGTGGTTTAGCGATGTTGTTATCTTTTCTTATTTTTCTTTTTTAACAAATTTCAGTTTATTTTTTATTTATTTCTCGTTTTTAATTTGCTTTTATAGAAATATCTGGCAACACTTCATGATCGCCTGTACTTAAACTGACAGGAATAAAAGAAGCCCACGGACAGTTATTGCTGACAGGATACCGGTATGGCAAACGCAAAAAAACATCATGATGTTATCTGACAGAAACTTTATCAACGCTATCACTAGTATACAGAACTGGTTACAGGATGAAATTAAGTTACTAGCCATGAAGAAGTCAGATATTTTATTCAGTATCCAACTTATTTTTCCCATAAGAGTGGGCCAGTTGTAAATTTTATGGGTCTGGTTTGCGGTCTCATCCACATCCAGCTATTTTTAGCTGTACAAAACAGGTCATTTTGCTCCTTGATATTGCACATTGGTGAGTCTTACCATATTATTTTAATGTATTGTCTTAATTATGAACCCTGATAGCACACGTACATCTCGGAGACGTCTATTTGACGTCTGCATTTACATCTGCAAGACGTATTTTTTCCATAGTTTGCTCATCTGCAATACGTCTATTGGACATTACCTATCAGATGTCAAATAGACGTCTATTAGATGTCTTTAAGATGTTTATGATTTAGAATGTATGTAAAACTGACATCTTACAGACGCCTGCCAGATGTTTGTAGACATCAGATGCTTTCCAGATCAAGAGATCTTTAACAGACATCTTGCAGACGTACATGTGCTATCTGGGAACACACTGGTTTGTAATTCACCCTGATAGCACACGTACATCTTGGAGACGTCTATTTAACATCTGCATTTACATCTGCAAGACATAGTTTGCTCATCTGCAATACGTCTATTGGACATTTCCTATCAGATGTCAAATAGACATCTGTTGAGATCTATCTTTTCACACTGAGGACAACTGAGGGACTCATATGCAACTATTACAGAAGCTTCAAACGCTCACTGATGCTCCAGAACGAAAAACCATGCATTAAGAGCTGAGGGGGTGAAAACATTTTGAATTTGAAGATCAGAGTAAATGCAACTTATTTTGTCTTGTGGGAAACTTGTAACTGTCTTATGTAGCCTATGAAGGTAGTACTAAATGAAAATGTATGATATTTAGGCAAAATAAGAAAAATGTACATATCTTCTACTCAAAAGTTTTCACCCCCAACACAGCTGTGAATCATTCAGATAACAACACAAGGGGATGCAAACTTTTGAACAGGGTCATTTTTTATAAATTCAGCTATTATTTTCTCTTGTGGACTATATGTAAACATTTTTTATGTGAAATATATTATTCAGGTCAGTACTAAATAAACAATAACATGCATTTTGTGTGCTCCCTCTTATTTTCCTGGTGAAAAAACCAGCATATGCTGGTAGACATGTTTTGATGCTGGGATGCTGGTTAGGTATATTTTGCTGGTCCCACACGACCAGCATAAACCAGCTAAGGACCAGCTTAAACCAGCATCAAAACATACCTTACCAGCATCCCAGCATCAAAACATACCTACCAGCATATGCTGTTTTTTTCACCAGGGTTTGGTAAAGTAATTAACATTTTGCAGATTCTGAAAGGGGGGTGTAAACTTTAAACCTCAACTGTATGTTCAGCAGGAGAAAGAAACTCATACAGGTTTGGAGAGTGAGTAAATGATGAGAAAATGTATATTTTTATGTGAAGTATCTACGGTAAGTCACCATGGGTCTGAGAAACCTATGATTGCTCACCTGAGAGCATCTCCCGCTAACACCGTCTTTGTTGTGTTAATCACTCCCTCGGCATCGAGAACGACCACACTCTTCACAACAACACACACACACGAGCAGAGCAGAAATTAGCCTCCGTACAACAGCAGAATAATGACGCGGAGAAGCAAACATCTCCCATCCTTTCAGCAAATAATGAACATTTCCCCTCACAGCCACCTTTTCATTTGAATGGACTATTTTTATTCAGATACAGCAGCAATTCTGGGCAAATTATTTTTTTCTCTCTCTCTTCGCTAAATGACTGCTGACATCAAATCCCCAACCCCACTGAATTTACACATCACGATTAGCAGTTTTTTGCCAATAGCTAATACGAGTTTGTCGAGAGCAGCTTGTTTTCTTTCTGTCTTTTGATGTGGGTTATTATTGAATGGGTATCGACAGCATGTTGGGTCATCATCGCTGACGCTATATAGCGTATGTTATTGTCTTCACACTATTGAACGTAACAGCTGCGGGGACTCCAATAAAACCAATTTTCCTGGAACACGACAGTAGTTGTGCTCACCAGAGGAGGTTGTGTGTCACCCTTAGCGCTCACTGTGCACAGCTGTGAGCTACGAGCTGCTTCAGTGTTTTCCATAGAAGAGGAAACATCAGGGTTTCATGCTGCTGATGATCATAGTGGTAATAATCACAACTTCATGCTGATTCATTGTATTGCCTCCTCCTGGTGATTTCTGCAATGTTGTGTAATGAATAAGAAGTCATTTTGCACAATGGCGCAGTTTGTTGTGCCATTAGTTTTTGGAAAGTATTAGAAACGACCATTTAAAGCTATTGTTCATCTGATATAAAATGAACCTGACAAAATGACTGTATCCAATGGTGAAAAGTATTAAAAAGATTTTTATTTTTAGATCTATAGTGATGAAGTATCTATAGTTCCAGTCCTTGATTCTGATTGGTTGAGCCGCGTTCGAAGCTGTTGTAAATTACTCTACAAATATACACCTTCGTATATGTTTGTGTGTTGCTCGGCAATCACTTTGTTGCACCCTTAACCATTTCTGAGGAACTACATTGTTTGGCGGAAGAATAATGTTTTTATTAATATCATTACACTTTATATGCTCTGTTATATTTTGTGAAACCTTACTATGTATATAGAATAACCATTTTATGAAAGCAATATGCCCCGTGAAGCTGTGGTTTACAGTGAATTTATAACACCTTTGCGTTGTACCTTTTTGAAAATTAACCATGGTTTTACTACAAATAAAAAAAAAAAAAAACATAGTAAAATCGTGATAATCACAGATTAACCATGGTTTTGCAACACTAACCATAGTTTAACCATGCTATTTGTAGTAAATTTTGGTTATATTAATGGTAGTCAATACGCCAAAAAATAATGGTTAATACACTTTTACTATAGTAAAACCATGGTTAATTTTCATAAGGGAACGCCCTTAGCTGTCATAAATTCACTATAAACCACGGCTTCTTGGGGCTTATTGCTTTATTTTACTATTTTTATCTGTGTAAAAAGAAATTATCACCATTTTGTATTTCTGTTTAATTTTTTTTATAATTTATGAGAACAAGCGACTGTTTTAGCAATGTATTTAAATGTATTTAATTTTTTTTTTCAAATATTAAAAAATTTAATAATTTAATAATTTACTTTTGAGTAATTTGGTCCTCCATAAAAATGACCATAAAAGTAATGCTAAAATGAAATATAACATTTATTTAGTTAGTTTAAGGATTGCTGTGTTTTGTACAATATTTATAAAAATATTAATAATATAAAAATACTAAATGTTTCCAAATATATTTATTATTTAATTTTGAGTAATTTAGCCCTAAACATACAGTTCAACCCACTTAGATAGAAAGATAGATAGATAGATAGATAGATAGATAGATAGATTTAATTTTATTAAAAATAAATATTTAAAAATTAATATTTAATTTAGATTTTTATATATTGTTTATTTGTAGAAAATTACAAATTATGTTCCAAATTCCTCCTATAAGATTTAATATTTTTAGATAATAAAAACAAATAAAATATAATTTAATATATTCCTTAGTTTGCATTAAAAATATTGAATTCTCCTACTGGCAATTAAACACCTCTTTTCAATGACTGTCTACTTCTAGCTTCATATTTTTTTTCCATAAGTGCCAGAAACTTTTTATGTGTAATCCCCAAAAGTGCCGACTAGAAAAAAAGCCAAAAAAAGGATTAAGTTTTTAACCATACTCATAAAGGGCAAAACCATTTCTCTCAAGTTATCTGGCTTATCCAGGGGCAGCAGGCAAGTCAAACCAAATGATAGTGCAGAAAAAGGCACCTCAAGATTTCATAAATGAGATAAAAGAAAGTAAAATGCATCGTTCCAATTCAGCTGTGCTCCACAAAGAATAGCTCACTCTTGATAAGAGGTCAGAGAAACACCTGTCGCTCTTCCTGGCTGATGCGGTGGAAGTTTCCATCTATATCGCGCATGACGTCAAAGCAGCCTGTCACAATAGTGGCCTGGCCACGAATAAATCCCATTTACTGGCTTCTCTTCAACAAAACCTCAGAATCCCAGATGCATTATAGACTGATTCACACGTCTGCAGTTCTGAGCCAATTTAGAGCATTATCATGGGAATTCTACATTATTCAGTGTTGATTATGTATGTGACATCAGCAAGAAACAGTCAACAACCCACCTAGGCAGCTACGTTCTAAAGGTGTGATCACATTAGCACAATTTTGGTGACAAAAAAAGGTACATGGTTTATTATCAATGATGTAGCCACGTATGAAGCACAGCTCACATAGAAGTTGCTTTCAAACCAAGCGATTTTGCTTTGTAACTAAATCTTTCACCCTCACATGAAATTCCAACTTGCGTGGATTCCTCTTGAAATGACTGGGCATCACCCACTAAAACACACTGTACAATGGTTATATGACCTCTTCTCTGCACAGCACTAGAAATGGAATAAAATAATGATTTTGAACACTACACTAGCAGCAAAATACAACTAACACTTCTCACATGACGAGACTGAACGTACCATTTCAATAGGTTTCAGTGTTGTCATGTTGCTAAGCTAATGACGCAACAATCTAATAAGCAGACATAGCACACTCGAATATGTAAGGAATAATTGATGACGGGACGTTTAATTATTAGAAAATAATGCACACCGATGCGGTCACGACGCGTTACCATGCCTGAAGACATTGTTCAGATGTTGTATTTCAAGAGATTCGTCCTTTTTTTGTCCTTAAAACGCTCTTGTGAGTAGGATTAATTTCTTACGCATCTCACCCTACGCCTCTGTTGCTAATTCCAAAATGTCATTTTAGTCCTAGTGATGGAGGCATGAGCTATAGAAGCTCATTTTTGCCACTGAATAAAAAATTTTAAAGTGTTTTTGTGACTTTTAATCTCACATTATGACAAAATTGTAATTTTATATTTTTTTCGCAGAATTGTGTGAAACAAACTTGCAATTTGGACTTTTTTTCTCAGAATTGTGATATAAATTTGCATTTGCGAGAAATAAAGTCAGAACTGCTCGATAAAAACATGCAATTCTGACTTTTTTCTCTCAAATGTGAGTTTGTATCTCACAATTCTGACTTTTTGTTGCATTTGCGTTTACATCTTGCAATTATGACATTTTTCTCAGAATTGTGATATAAACTTGCAATTGCAACTAATAAAGTCAGAACTGCGAGATAAAAACTTGCAATTCAGATTTTTTTTCTCACAAATGCGAGTTTGTATCTGGCAATTCTGACTTTTTTTTGCATTCGCGCGTTTACATCTTGCAATTATGACATTTTTCTCAGAATTGTGATATAAACTTGCAGTTGCAACAAATAAAGTCAGAACTGTGAGATAAAAACTTGCAATTCTGATTTTTTTTCTTGAAAATGTGAGTTTGTATCTCGCAATTCTGACTTTTTTCGCATTTACACGTTTACATCTCGCAATTCTGAGAAAATTTTCTCAGAATTGTGATACAAACTCGCAATCGCAATAAATAAAGTCAGAACTGCGAGATAAAAAGTGGCAATTCTGAATTTTTTTCTCGCAAACGCGAGTTTGTATCTTGCGATTCGAATGTGTTTTTTTGCAATTGCACGTTTACATCTTGTTACATCTTTCTTTCTCAGAATTGCAAGTTTATATCTCGCTATTCTAACTTTATAACTCACAATTGCAAGTTTATATCATGAAATTCTGATTTCATTTCTCAGAATTGCGAGTTTAAATCACATTTCTGAGATAAAAGTCAGAATTGACAGTTTATATCAAGCAATTCTGAGAAAAAAAGTCAGAATCGCAAAATAAAAAGTTGCAATTACCTACCAGTTTCTCTGAAAATAATTGCAAGCCCTAGAACTTTCATCAGCCAATCAGATTTAAGCATTTAACAGCCCCGTAGTATAATAAGTAAAACAGTTCATTTTAAAATTAACTTAAACTTATTCTGTAAAACTTCTCCACGATTAATTCATTAATTATAAGTATATTTTTCTCACTTTGTCCACCATCTTGGATTATTTTATTGAGCTTGTCTTAATGCATTCTGGGATTATGTCATCTATGAAGTGTATATGTGTGGATGCCTCAAAATATGGCTATTGGAACGTATTTTAGCATGCGACACTATTAAGCAAAAAAAAATAAAAAATAGAGAACACAGATATTGGCATAAGTAGTTTTACTGTTTTATACTTTGTGCAATTAAGAATTTTTATAATCAACAAACTTTTCACCATGTTGGAAAACATTTTTTGATTCCTGCAATGAATTATGGAATCGCCTTATTCACAAAGAACCATGACATGAAGCCCTAAAGCAATAGTTCACCCAAAAATGAAAATTTGGTCACTATTTACTCAAAAACAGATACTTTCTTAAGCTTTTCCGACCCTAATGTTCTTCCAAAAATCTTCTTTGCGTTTTCCACAGAAAGAATGTCATACAGGTTTGGAACAATATGAGGGTGAATAAATGATGACACAATAATCTATTCCTTTAAAATATCTTAGAAGATAGCATTTCTCAGAATGCTTCCTACTTAGGTAGCTCACTAGATTTTGGAACACAGCCATCAGGTTCACACAGACAGGAGCAAAAGAAGAAACAAGATGATATTCGCTCTTAATAAATCAGGGGTTCGACTGCAAACAGACACCTGGAATTTAACAAAGGTGTTAGTATATTGTTCAAGTCTTTAATAACATGAAAGATTGAAAGGATATAGCCTTGGCACTTTGAGGCCCTGGACACCTGTTCAATTGTGAGATAATTCTCTTTGATTTTATGGAAGCAGTGCGTTAAAAGGGATGCCAAAATACGTTTTGCCGTTCATCATGTTCCCCCCTCCCCATACTCTAATTAAAGCTTCGGCTGTTGTTGCTCGCCGGCAGGCGGTTATTAATTCACAGGTGTCCGCGTCGACAGCGTCTCCATGGCAACGGCGAGGTGTCCCATTAATCCCTCCACATTTTATCGATGCTGATTAATCCCGACCGCAAACAATGACTGCGCGCTCACCTAGGCCCGTTTCCTACCGGAAAAAATGGGAAAGATTTGATTGCAATTTGAGCGCATTCACGTGGAAACAGTGGAGGGTTTGAATACAGTATTGAGCTGGATTTTGATTTGGAACCTGATTTGCGCCATTCTCATTATGAAGTGTCAAATGGAATGGCCTCGTGGAGCGTATTATTTATTTCAGCCAACCCTGATTCGTATAGGCAATGATGCCATTGAGCTTAGTTTAGAAAAAAAGTTGAAGGGACTTTTAGAAACTTCAGCTCTTTAATAGTATTGTTCTTCCACTGGTAGAGTCTCAAAAAAAAGTAACTGTCAGATTGACATCTTCAAAAATGTACTATTTGGAGACCTATGATTTCACCTAGCAAATAATTTCAAACTGGCAAAAGAACATTCTAGCCATATCTGAGCATTGAAACTTGAGAGTGGGCTCTTTTGTCTAGTCTAGACCCTAGCAACCGCATAAATAAATATTCACTGGTTTCTGTTATTCACCATCATTCTCTTTGGCTGCGCATATGGCGCAATCTTCATTAACCAGAGAGGAGTGTTTCATGGAAAGACCACTCCAGGAATTGCCAATCAGAAAGATGTGCTTTGTTTTCCCTGCAGGCTGTACAGCTCTGAGTAATTCCTCCGGGAATCTCTTTTATCATGACAGACATTGTTCCTTTTACTTTTTTATACACCTCAGCAGCAAGTAGGGCTCTTGTGATCTGTACTCTTTGAGTGCTAAATACATAATGCATGACAAAACTCTCAACATACCTCTCAGCCACTCTATCACATTTCATAAAAAAAAGCACTATTTGAGCACATAAAAATATGAAAGTTGAACATTAAGCATTTGAACTTGCTGCCTTGTCTTAGTGTTTAGACATTCTGGCTGGTAAATGATAAATATGGAAGCCCATTTCCACCACTGAATAAAAAATAAACTTTTTAAAAGAAACTTTTTATCTCACAATTCTGACTTTTTATTCTTACTTTCTTTATGTACAGTGTGAGATGTAAACTCAGAGATGCAAAAAAAAAGAGTGAATTCTGTCTTGTAATTCTCACTTTTGACTCAAAATTGTAAGATAAGTGTCTTAATTACTTTTTTTTTTTATTTTGTAGTAGAAATGGCTTCAGAATGTAAGAGGTAAGAGCTGTGCAGGTTAACCTCACTCCCTTGATCTCAAGAGACGCTTTAGGTTTAGGGGGATGAGTATAATAGAGGCCAACTGGTAAGAGCTGTGACAGCAGTGGCTGTGGTCTTTAGTGTCCTTGTTAGTGCACCAGCCTCCCATGCCAGAAACGCTGGTTTGAATCTTGTTTGGAGTGATTGCGGAACCGGAGGGATTACATTGGTGCCGTGACCTGGATGGGATTGAGGTTTAGAGGGTGAGTGTAACAGAGGCCAGCTGGTAAGAGCTGTGTAAATAAACTTCACCCCTCCTGATGTGAAGAGGCGCACTTATGACTGATGCTAGAGCCTGCAGTCTTTAGTGTCCTTGTTAGTGCACGTTTGAATCCTGCTCAGAGCAAGTGAGGCGAACAGGGGCTGGAGGGGTTACATTGGTGCCGTGACCCAGATAAGGTTTATAAGGGTTAGTGTAGCAGAGGCCAGCTGGTAAGAGCTGCAAATGCAGAGTCTGCGGCTTTTAGTGTCCTTGTTAGCACGCCCGCCTCCCATGCCGGAAGCGCCAGTTCAAATCCAACACAGAATTAGTGAGGGGAGTAGAACCGGAAGGATTAGATTGGTGCCGTGACCCGGATGTGATTGAGGTTTAGTGGGGTCCAACAGAGGTCAGCTGGTAAGAGTTGTGTAAGTAAACCTCACTCCCCTGATCTTAAGAGGCACACTAGGAACTGACACTAGAGTCTATGGTCTTTAACGTCCTTGTTAGCGACCTGAAAACGCTGGTTTAAGTCCTGATTGGACTGAGTGAGGGAAGTAGAATTAGAGGGGTTATATTTGTGCTGTGACCCGGATGGGATTGAGGTTTAAGGGGGTTGAGTATAACGGAGGCCAGCTGGTCTCTTCCCTGATCTCATAAGGTGAAGTAGCAACTGATGCTAGAGGCTGTGATCTTTAACATACTTCTTAGAACACCCAGCTCCCATGCCGGTAATGCCGGTTCGAATCCCGTTCTGAGCAAGTGAGGGGAGTAGAACCAGAGAGGTTACATTGGTGCCATGACCCAAATGGGAGTGAGGTTTAGGGGGATGAGTGTAATGGAGGTCAGCTGGTAACTTCTCTGATCTCAAGAGGTGCACTAGCAACTGATGTAGGGGCCCTTGTTAGTGCACCCTCCTCCAATGCTGGATACACTGGTTCGATTCCCACTTAGAGTGCGTGAGGGGAGTAGAACTGGAGAAGTCACACTGGTGTTGTGACTTGGATGGGAGTGAGGTTTAGGAGGGTGAGTGTAACAGAGGCCAGCTGGTAAGAGCTGTGCAGGTAAACCTCACTTCCCTGATCTCAAGAGGTGCACTAGCAACTGACGGTGGAGGCTGCAGTCTTTAGCGTCCTTGTTAGTTCACCCGCCTCCCATGCTAGAAATGCTGGTTTGAATCCCACTTGGACTGAGTGAGAGGAGTAGAACTGGAGGGGTTACATTGATGCCATGACCTGGATATGATTGAGATTTAGGGGAATAAGTAATGGAGGCCAGCTGGTCACTTCCCTGATCATAAGAGGCACACTAGTAACTGATGCTAATGGCTGTGATCTTAAGCGTCCTTGTTAGCACACCCGCCTCCCATGCTGAAAACCCTGGTTCAAATCCCGCTTGGAGTTAATGAGGGGAGTACAACTGGAGGGGTTATATTGGTGCCATGACCCCAATGGGAGTGAGGTTTAGGAGCTTGAGTGTAACGGTAGCCGGCTGGTCACTCCCCTGATCTCAAGAGATGCACTAACTAGACTGATGCTAGAGGGTGCGGTCTTTAGTGTCCTTGTTAGCGCGCCCACCTCCCATGCTGGAAACACTGGTTGGAATCCCAGGGGAGAAGAATCAGAGGGCTTACATTGGTTTACTTCGGGTTTACATTGGTGCCGTGACCCGGATATGATTGACGTTTAGTAGGTACAAGGTTTAGGAGAGTGAATGTTACAGAGGCTGTCCTCACTCTCCTGATCTCAAGAGGCTCACTAGAGGCTGCAGTCTTTAGCATCCTTGCTAGTGCCTGCTTCCCATGCTAGAAACGCTGTGCCTGCTTCCCATGCCAGAAACGCTGGTTTGATTCCCTCGGAGTGAGCAAGGAGAGTACAGTCGGAAGGGTTGGTGCCGTGACACCATGTGGGATTAAGGATTAGGAGGGTGAGTGTAACGGAGGCCAGCTGGTCACTCCCCTGATCTCAAGAGGCACACTAGCGACTGATGCTAAAATCTGTGGTTTTTAGTTTCCTAGTTAGCATCCCTGCCTCCCATGCCAAAAATACCAACTGGAATTCCACTTGAAGCAAGTGAGGGGAGAAGAACCACAGGGCTTACATTGGTTTACCTCGGGGTTACATTGGTGCCATGACCCAGATATGATTGACGTTTAGTAGGTACGAGGTTTAGGGGAGTGAGTGTTACAGAGGCTAGCCTCACTCTCCTGATCTCGAGAGACTCACTAGCAACTGAAACTAGAGGCTGTAGTCTTTAACATCCTTGCTAGTGCCTGCCTCCCATGCTAGAAACGCCAGTTTGATTCCCTCTTGGAGTGAGCAAGGGGAGTAGAATCGGAAGGGTTAGTGCCGTGACCCCATGTGGGATTGAGGTTGGTCACTCGCCTGATCTCAAGAGGCACACTGGCGACTGATGCTAGAGGCTGCAGTCATCCTTGTTAGCACCCACCTCCCATGCTGGAAATGCCGGTTCAAATCCCACTCGGAGCAAGTGAGGGGAGTAAAATCAGAGGTGTTACACTGGTGCCATGACCCGGATGGGATTGAGATTTAGGGGGGTGAGTGTAACGGTAGCCAGCTGGTCACTCCCCTGATCTTAAGAGGTGCACTAGCGACTGCAGCTAGAGCCTGCGTCCTTGTTAGTGCGCTCCCTGCCTCACATGCTGGAAATGCTGGTTCGAATCCAACATAGATAAGCCCATAGCTAAAGACCATAATATTATAGCAACATGTCCTCCAACCCGTACGGCCACATAGGTTGTTTGTCACTTCCCTGAAATAGAACTTATAGGAGCGTTTACTAAATTAACACCCCTACCGACAACAGGACATGCAACAGAAATGTTCATGTTAATGCACTGTGCCCTTTTATCTGCAATAAAATTAGATAGAATATTGCATTACAACAGCACAATGATCATGGGTTTAATCCCAGGATCCTTGTACCTTGAATGCACTGTGAATAGCTTTTGAAAGCGTCTGTCAAATGTATGAATGTATATGAAGAGTTCAGATGCAAAACCAGCTAAATCCGTCTAACGTCTTTCTTTAAAAAATGCATTTTTATCAGGCTCAGATGTATAGGTTTCTATGTAAGTACCGGTACTTCTGATTGGGTTGAGGCTGGTATTTTAGCGAGTTTGAAGAAAAAGTATTTGATGGATGTATAATATGTGTCAAGAGCATTCACTCAGTATCATTATCTCATTTTTGACCGAGATGGCTTTTAGCTGGTTTTGCATCTGAACTCTTCATATGTAAATATGTGAATTGGAAATAGGAACACTGTCATCATTTTTTACACCAGCTAGAGGGTGCCTGACTTTAAAACGTAACAATAGGTTGTACTAAACTGCTTGCACAAATTATCTAGTGGGTAATTTTTTTGACAGAAGACAATCTATTATAGAGACTTGATGTGCGGTCGCATTTTTGCCTAAGAAATGTTGACAAAATTGCGATGAAGCCTTCAGAAATGGTTGAATTTTGTAAGAGCAAAACTTTTAGAATGTAAAAACTTTATTTAAACAACCCAACATGTTTGCATTCAGAAGCCCACTGTGGAGACGAGAGACCCAGCATTATCTCCACTGCCGGGAGACCACATATTCGTGTGTTTCCCTTTGGTTTCAGGGAGCAAAAGGTAAGGGCTCTTATTGGCTGGGGGATTGCTATGGCAACAACAGAGTCGGGGAACAAGTGAAGGGGCTGCTGCCTGTCCGTTATGCATGTGCTGGAATGAAATGGGGAGAGATGGCCATACAAGATGGTCTGACATATCTTGCAGGATTAACTGCAACTGGAACAGTTTGTTACATCATAGAAAAAAATGTCTCTGTCTCTTTCTTACCACTGCCTTATACCTCTATTCCAATATTCATGTGTAGTCTGACGAAAATTGCCTTGAATAAATAAATAAATACCACAAAGTACCACTGGGTTTTTTCCCCCATGGTATTCTTAGAAATACTCTGAAGTATCATATACATACAGTGGTTTATGAATATGGTAAATGTACAGAATCATAGATCCTTAAAGTTCATTTAAAGCTAAAAAAAAAAAACGTTTTTATTTTATTAAATTTAATTATATTTTCAGTGTCTAGGTTGTTAGGATTGGAATATTAAAAGGCTCAATATTTATCATGAATACTCTTCCGGATGGATCACTTACATAGACAACTGTGATATTTCAACTGACAATCTTGACCTTTTAAGATGACCTGTACTGTCTTAGATTGTCTTCTCTTGTCTTTCCATCCAGCGTGAGCAATGAAGCTCACTCCAGCGATCACAGGCCTCCTCTCAGTTTAGGTTTATTGCACCTACAGGCAACAACCGGCCAATCTAAATCAGAGTGACATGTGTTCCCATGGAAACCCCAGGAACATCTGCCCCGATGATAACAGAGAAAAAACATATGGCAGAGGTTTGATGATCTGATATAAAATTCCAGATTTCTTGTGGACGCTTAGCCAAAAACATCCTCACTAGCAAGCAAACAGACTAACGTCGTATTCAGAAAAGGCACTGATTTCCGATCCATTTCTATCATTCTGTCATGAAAAAACATGTTAAAACTAATTCCAGCAGATGTCAAAGAGTTCATGCTGCAACATATATTACTTCAGCTTCCAATATAATACACGAAAAATCAATTTCTGGACTGTGCGAGAGGGCATTTTCAAAGAACATCATGTCAGAGATGGAGAAAGGCTGTAGCAAGTGTAATCCTACACAAAGGCGGCTTTAATGTCACAAACAAGTATTGAACAAATCACCATGTTGATAAGGACTGAAGGGCTTTTAATCACAACAAATCGTGAGGAAGTAGTTGTTGTTTGCCCCTGAATAACGTGCCATTTCTTGTGATGAATGAAACCATGTCTTCTGAGACATTTTATCAAGATTACCAGTCTAGACACAAATAAACATCAGTTAGATGTATCAGAATTAAAAAGAAAAAACAAAAAGACATGCACAAAGTGCATTTTTGGCACACATATCAATTGGTTATCTTAAACATAGAAAAAAGAGACTTTACTCCACGTGGGGTTTTATTGAGCGTTAACGACTTATTGTAGGCTACATTATTCAGGTACACAGCTATTTACCAAATAAATAAATAAGCAGATATGAAATGGTGCAGTGCAGTATTTTAAAGCTTATTCCACAAAAAAAGGCAACTACAATGTACAAAATCAACTAGACAAACACTGCAACAATATTGCGTAACATTTATACTTAATTCTCGCTAGGTTATTTATATTTATATGATAAATGATACGCAAAATGGAGTCTGCTGTATTTATACGAAACGCTAAAGCGCAAATCCACGATGTGATATAAGAAATGAATGTTGAAACTGTTTGTTTTTTTCATGAGACATGAAAGTAGAGCCGGTTTCAGCTACAACTTGCTATACAGTGTTGTTATGGATGACGACTAACGTTTACGTCTAATCTTACTGCTAGATTGCGTGAATGACCAATCATAATTACAAAAATCCAAGTAATAAAAAATGCGTTCAGGCGATGTGAAAAAATGCCAAGCGAATATTTGCATTGTGTTATGGTGCAAATTTAATTATTTGCATGAATAGATTAGACACAAAGTCAATGCAAGGACACGGATAGATGCGAATTTGTGCCAGGCAATGTGAATGATGCAAATCGGGTGGCGTGATTGCTGCATTATACAACTTAATTTGCATGATGCATTGTCGCGCAAAACATTCAGCGAAGATCTTATTGACACATCTGGCTGTATCAATTTTTTTTAGAGTAATTTTTCGAGTAAGTTAAACCAAGTAATGGTGTGTTCACACCTAGAGTGAAGCGAATCTGTGCATTGCGTCACTTGATCTAGATTACTTGTGGGATGTTTTTCGTGTCACTCGTGTGAATAAAAACATCGTGTAATGCTCTACTCCATTTTCTGATACAACCAGATGTGTCAACCGGACATGTAAATAAACCCTATACTGATTGGCTTGCGTGACAATGTGTCATACGAATTTTCAACTCAAGTTAAAACTTGCGCAGAAGCTGTGATTGAGTTGTATATCACGTGTTTGCGTCAATCGTGTCGCCTAAATCACGTAGTTTGCGTTGCCTGGCACAAATTTGTGTCTTTGCATTGTCTTTGTATGTAACTTAATCGTGTGAATAATTAAATTCACTTTTGGTGTGCACACACCATAACTCAATGTAAATATTCACTTTGCTCTAGATTACACTCAGGATATTTTTCACGTCACTTGTGTGAATAAAAAAACATTGTGCATGCTCTCCTCCATTTTCTGATACAACTGGACGTGTCAATTAGCTCTTTGCTAACTGGCATTCGTGACACCGTGTCATGTGAATTTCCCACTTGAGTTGAAATTTCTCAGCTTGCACGGGAGAAGCAACTGAGACAAATAATGTGCATTCTTGCCAATCGTGTTACCCAGTTTGCATCATTCACATACATATTCGCGTCTTTGCATTGATTTTGTATGTAATCTACTCGCACAATGAAGCACATGAAGCAAATAATCACACACCATTATTCACTCTAGATTACTCGCGGGATGTTCTTTGCGTCACTTGCTAGGATAAAAACATTGGGCCTCATTTATCAATCCAGCGTAGAAACAAGTGCAGATCCGTGTGCACATATCAACTTACGACAGAGTTCACGTGTGATTCATGAAACATTTGTATGCCACCAATCCCGTCGTACTAATGATCGTATGTTATAATAAATGTGGTTTAAATATCACGCCCCTAAAAACACTTCCAGGTCCAAACGCTCTGTCAGATGCCACAAGAAAACAACAAATGATGCTAATATACACTCAGAATGTGATATAATACTAGCAAAAAATCATAATCCTAACCTTTATCTTCATACTGAAATTTCAACAAATGATGGCCAGACAATGACTCATGTTTTATAAATTGTGAAAATATTTGTGTTTGGGACGTTTTGAGCACGAAGACTGTAAAGTGCACAACGTAAGTTTTTTAGCTTAAATGTGTTATAGGAATAAATAGTGCTCATAAACTGCTGTTGATAGTATTCTAGTAAAACGAGTATTTTTAGATTCCGTATTTTTAGTGACGCTTGTTAAGTGTTAGTGTTAAAGTTTGTCATAGGTCTTTAGTGTTTAGTGTTATTTGTTTGTATGAAATATTAACTGAAAATGCTACTACAGGCATTAGTTACTGGAAAGGACATTGAATCCAATTAGGGAAGTTGAAGAAAGTGAAGAAAAGAGGCAGAAATGTGTTGTTTATTATGGCCGTCATAAAGACAAGCTCAGAGAGAGAGGGGTGAAACTATGGATGGCTCATTTAGAAAAGCAGGTGTACTCTGCTACCTCTCTGTCTTTCTTTCTGCTCTCATTCTCGTTTTTTTTCCTCTGGCCTAATGAGGTGAAGGCCAGGCGGACAGCAAAGACAGATGACCCTCTGCTGTTATCTGTTTACCAGAAAGAGATGCCTGGTCTTTTCAGCCCCTTTTGAACATTTCTGTTCGCTGAGAAACCTTTCTAGAAGCCCCAAAAACTTCTGGAAAGGTTTCCCTTGGTGACCATAGACGTGTTATATTTTGTTTTCTCATAGCATAGAGATCACATTCTTTTTAGGGGACAGAGGAAAAGTCTCAGATACACATTTATTAACAATAGCTAATGACTTCCTTGGGTGCTGTTGAAAATCATTACAGGATAACAATTATCATTGAATGAAATTAGTTTCCTTAGTTTAATTAGTAAAATAAACTTCAGTACTTCCAAGTCATAGCAACCTTTTTGTCTAGGCACAAAACACAAAAATATTGATTGAAAATAACAGGGGTGTGGTGCAATTATATATGTTTTTATTAGTTAAGATCACTGTTAACCATTTTGCACTGACATTCATCTGCAAAACATTTTGAGTGTAACACGGTGGCACAAAACACATGGGTTTTTTAGATTATTATTGTAATACATTAGTTATTTGGATCTGTTAACATCTGGATTTGCTTCATTCATTATTACAAATTCATTATCCACACATGAAACATTACCTCGGTTCACGTGTGGCGAATAATGAGTTGTCAGTGCCACTTTCACCCTTACTAGTATAGAAAATAGCAACAATGGAGTTAAAATTAAGTATACTGATCAATAAGTATTAAATAAAAAGGCAAAAATGACCACAAATGCATTATTTTTATTATTTCTTTCATGAGTTGCAAAACCTCCAGCTGTCCATCTAAAATACAGATACACCAGTTGAACATCCATGCAGAAAAAATTACATCTCCATCAAACAGCTCACACTTGGAAAAATATTATATTAGCTTGATTACCACAGTGAAAATATTATCCATGCACACGTTACAAACATCAGAGTTGACGGGATCCACTATGAACAAATCACGCTAAACGCCAGGTGAACGGTTCACTTCTACATCAAGTACATAGGATTGGCACTTTTTTTATTTTACAAAATACACCTGTTAAAACAGGAAGACTCCAGCATTTTAGGAAATTTAAGACTTAATGAAACACTTGAATATAAATGAAAAGCTTCATATGCTTTTTGCACTCAAATAATTACCGCACAATCCACAGATCGTAAATATAGAAATGTTTTTGTCCATTCCCTGCATCGCCTTTGTAACCTACCCAGCTATTAGTTAGTTTCAATGGGGCCATTTTTGATGTTTTTTTAGCATTTTAATGAGCACTAGCTGCCTCATTACCTCAAAAATGCCTTTTCGGCTCTTTATCTATAAAGCGGAGCCAGAAAGGAAATAACCGCTTACTAAATTTATATAATTTAATATGAATCATCAAAGGAGTGTAGATATTCCTTCCAATAATTTAATAGCTACTTAGTCTTATTTTACCAAAAAAACAATATCTCAAGCCTGAAAAGAAAGATCCAGCATTCATCCGTCCATTCATTATATTAATACCATTTCTGTTTGTTGAAAGCGCAAATTGCACGTCAGATCATCCATTTGCATAATGACACATGCAGCATATACACTTCAGTTTTCTTTGCCGTTTGATTTTATGATGAATTTTACCGTTACGTTTTTTTTTTTGCCTACAGGATTGAAATTTGGATCCTCCTATAACAAGAGGTGTTGTTTTATTTAGTACTTTCCTCTGGGTAAGTAGTGTGCATGGAAAGACTTTCAAAGAAAGTATTTCATACGAACCCTGTTTCATAAAAGGCTTTTGACAGAGCGTCGAAGCCAGAACACTCATTTCATACAATGATTTCCAACAAATAGACACAGATGATCCAATCTGAGCAAATCTAAACATGCAAAAATCGCTCTTCAGTAAGGCTTCTGGGTTTCACCAAATGACATTCTGCACATTTGCAAGAATACGTCATCGCATTTACAAGTTTACGCCAAAGTCTGACGCCGACACGTGGAGTGTGACACAACATTGTTCAGTCTGGTTATTTATCCTCCAAATTAGCCAGCAGATGCATCCAGGATCAAAGCTAACATTAGCACAGAGGGCCATTGTGTAGCTTCAAAGGACTGCGGCTCTGTGGAAATAAGTCTTTACAATCAAAAAGGTAAACGCTTGGTCTTAATTAGGCTAAATGCGTAGGACAACCAAAATACAGAAGGCAACATACAAAAAGACTCTTTTTATATTTACAGGCAACAAATTTAAAGCTATGCTAATGCATTGATCTGGAGCGGGTGGTGGTTGTTGCTTCCGACTGGGTAAATACTAAATTAACCACCGCTACGTGAAAGACAACGAAGCAAATATCAAGAAGAATACAGATGACCTTATTCCTTATTCCACGAAGGCCTAAAATCCAGACAAGAGCTTGCACAAAGGGACCTCCCGTTCGCCTAACAGCGTGTCTCTTTTCAGGCTAGTGCCTTTATTCACAACCTTGATCTTCAGAGCTAGGTTCTTAACCTGAGCCGAAGTCACCGAATCAAAAAAGAAGTCCTCGTTGAAGACAGGATTGCGGCTGTTCTTGATTATCGTGCTCCTTTGCTTCTGCAGCTTGCCCGGATTGAGGTAGAGAGACACACAACAGTTAATGCTTTTAATGTCAAACACGGGATCGTACAGGTCCTCGGCCGCCATAATGCGGATTCGCAGACGGGCCGTACCGGCGTCGTAGTCTGCGCAAAGTCGGACGGTGCCGCCTTTGTGCATGTTGATGGTGTGCTCCTTGTGTTGAAGGTGGTCCAGAGCTCCACCACCTTGCAAGGAGGAACAGTGGCTCCGTCTTGGAACATTAGGGCTGGGCTCTGCCGAGCTGCACTCGTCTGTAGACAGGGAGCTATGCCTTGCAAATGTCCGCTTGCCTTTGGCAACCTTGGCTTGTGTCTCATGGGTGAAGATCTTCAGTAAAGAAGCGGAACGAGAGAGAAGTGGCGAACTGAATGGGGACGACTCAGCCGAAGAGCAAGTGTCACTCTCGCCACCGCTGAAGTATCGGTAGGGGTTTATGTGCGAGGTGCCAAAGTCCGGAGGGTTGAGGTGATTCCCCTCGTTGCTGCTCTTCCCTTGGGACTTGCGTTGGGTATTGGGTGACGTAACTGGACTGGTGTGGTCACAGTGGAACAAGGACTCTTTTCGCCGAGTGTGGGGACTCTCCATCAACGTTGCGAAACCGTAAGAAGTCTGAGTCTTTGGAATGTAAGGAAGCGACATGGCAGTCTGGGATTGCGGGTCAGCGTTGGTGTCGCCCGCCACGACGTCGTCCGCACTCTCAATCTGAATGATATGCCGGTTAGCTGCTCTAAGCAAGTTCTTGGTGTCTCCTGCCAACTTGCTGACCAGTCGTGGGCTTCGAGGGCTGCTGATCTTCTTGTTGCTGATGGTTTGCTCTGATGTCGAGGGTCTCAGAGTTTCTTTGGACTTGACGTCAGAAGCTTCGGTCTCCGGTGGGCAGCTTACCAGCTTTGGGGGGATGAAAAAATCTGGAATCTTGTCAGGTGTGAGGACGTTGCTATAAACAGGCGCCTTCCCCTTGTCACCAGCCTCTCCTTGGCGGAGAACATTTGTTTCAACTGAGTCCCGGATCTTCTCCAGAACCCACATGATCCCTCTGGGCTGAACCCACTGGGTGATGTGCTGTCGCCTGAAACCACAAGCAACAGAATTTTCAAACAATGAGCTGTAAGTATGCACAGCTATTTATAACTTACGCTTAAAGGGTTAGTTTACCCAAAAATTTAAATTCTGTCATTAATTACTCACCATCATGGTGTCCCAAACCTGTAAGACCTTCGTTCATCTTCACAACACAAATTAAGATATTTTTGATGAAATCTGAAAGCTTTCAGACAGCAACTCACCTGACACATTCAAGGCCAAGAAAGTTAGTAAGGACATTGTTCAAATAGTCCTATTGACATCACTGGTTCAACCTTAATTTTATGAAGCTATGAGAATACTTTC
Organism: Labeo rohita; assembly: GCF_022985175.1. Classification (NCBI taxonomy): domain Eukaryota; kingdom Metazoa; phylum Chordata; class Actinopteri; order Cypriniformes; family Cyprinidae; genus Labeo; species Labeo rohita. The sequence goes on along the minus strand of NC_066890.1, from coordinate 27,863,188 downwards.
TGTGCGCAAAGAAAACAAAAATAACGAATTTATTCCACAGTTTCTTCTCTTCCATGCCAGTCTTTGACACAGGTCTATGAGAGTGAATGCGCTGAATGCGCTGCACTTTGTTTACAAGCAGAAGACGACACACGGTGTAAGTAAACATGTCGACTGAGAGGATGACTTGCAATTTTTTGCCCAGCCTTATCTATTTTAAATCAGAATATACAGATGATGAACTATGAGAGATGGATGTTCTACGTCAGGACGCCGGTTTCTGCATTGTGGTACGCTTCAGAAATTGACAGAATTGAAGAAATGGTTGAATAAAGTCATTATTTTTGTTTTCTTTGTGCACAAAAAGTATTCTCGTAGCTTCATAACATTACGGTTGAACCACTGATGTCACATGGACTTTTTTAACGACGCCCTTACTACCTTTCTGGGCCATGATCGTGGTAGTTGTGTTGCTGTATATGCAAGGTCAGAAAGCTCTTGGATTTCATCAAAAATATCTTAATTTATGTTCGGAAGATGAACGAACGTCTCATGGGTTTGGAACGACATGAGGGTGAGTAATTAAAAGGGACAAAATTTTCATTTTTGCGTGAACTATCCCTTTAATCTTACATGATCAAATTGCAATACAATAACTTTTTAGTGATATACAAGTGGTAAGTAAATGAATAATTGAATGTTTTCTCAATGTTCTTTCCATCTAATAATGATTCTAACGAAAAGTGCTTCAGCAGCATAGTGTTGCTATGGTTATCTCTTCAGGCAAATACGAACATTCTGTTTCCGAGCATCTATTTACCACTAGGTGAAAACAGACTAAGACTCCTCAACCTTTTTTGTGATGTGGGTTTAAGACTTAACATGAGGGACAAAACCCCTTAATTTGCATATGAGCGACATTTTAGACCTGAATAAAACTACATGTGGGCACTTAAAGCTTATTTAGAATTTATAGAGACTTGGTGTGAGATGGCATTTTTTTAGAATGTTTGAAATCAGTTTTTAAGTCAGTTCATATTTACAGTTTTGATTAAAATTAGTCATAGAGTTGGACTAAACTGCATTTCAAGCAAACTATCTGTGAAAAGAAATTAAGTTTACATAATTTAGATCAAATCAAATGATATCTGAAAAACTATGACCGCACACAAAGAAAAATACAGCTTTTTCTCTGCCATCATACAGATCTTCAGGAATTTTTTTTTTCTACTTTTTGTTCTCGGTTCTGGTCCTGGAGTACCCAATCACTGAACATTTTGTCCTTATGTAACACACCTGATTAACAGCATCAGCTCATTAATAGAGGCTTTGAAGAGACCTTCACTGGGCACTTCAGATAAGGGAGACATCCAAAATATGCAGTCTGGGTTACTCCAGATCAGAACTGAAAACAACTAAATTAGTCTTGCTAAAAACATTTGATTAAAAAAAACTGTTTGGTTAAGATAAACTTATTTTTAAGTAATATTGTTTATTACATATCCAAACTAAGACTAAATTCACAGGAATGGCAACAGGTTGCACTGCACTTGCTAACAACTGACACTCATTAAAAAAATGCTATTTTTACAAAATGTATAAAAAGATTACAGTTATTAATGTTGTATTTGCATATAAAAATTGCATAATATGAATCAGCTGATTTATATATATATATATATATATATATATATAAAAAAATTAAAAATTTTATTTAACATCCACACATGCTTTTGGGGTAACCATATGAAGTTGTAACAGATTTAAATTTACAGAAAAGGACAGTGAATGCATCTTAAATGTGGATTTTGATTTTTGTACCTTCATGAATTTACTGGAAACAAGATAAAAAGAACATCTAATGACAAGAGTTTCAATGTGAAAGCTTTTCTTAAATGACTCATGTGTCCTTTTTTGAAACCTAAAACAAACCAGTCATTTCTCATTAATATTCACCGTCTAATACAGCTCATAAAACCTACACAATTCTTTATCACAATGAAGTTTAAGAAAAGTAAACTTTTAAACCTGTTGCGTTAAGAGTAAATTACTCACTGGATTTGCAAATGCTTTTCCTCTTCTCTGCGAATCCTCACACAGTATTCACCTTCGCAGGCACTTCAGTGTTCATTAGTGTGTGTGCTGTCTTTTCCCCGGGCTGCGGTGAGAGAGGTTCAGATCCGCAGGTCGCCTGTTGCGCTTATATAGTCCCACTGCAGACGCGCTCGCCCGAACGAACCAATCAGAGGAAACGATGCTCTTCCGATTAGAGATGTATCGATTCCGAGAAACCGAGCACTGTAATCAATCAAGACCGAATTCTGGGTTTTTAAAACACACACAGAGTGTTTGATTTAAAGACTATGACTACAAGAGATGATATGTCTGTTACAGTGTCTAAAAATAAAGTCAAGTTATGGTTTAGAAAAGCTGGGAATGGAGAATCAGCTCTTATTCAGAACCTTCTCAGTTAAAAAAAAAAAAAAAAAACACAGGAACGCAGTTGTGTATCGGTTCTCTTGTGCAAAACACTCTTATAAGTTTCCAAAGTGTTTTAAGTTAACATTCTATAGGTCTTCAATCACACCACTACTATTTACAGATCTTCAAGTGTGGTCCGGTTCAAGTTTGATTCTTTATAGTGAATCAAAAACACACAGCGCGACGCGTCCGCGCCAGAGCGAATCGACTCTTATGAGTCGGTTCTTTGTGGTGAATCAAAAACACACAAATTGGAGCGTTTGCAGAATTTATCCGACTCATTGAACCTCAAGGTGTCACTTTTGTCATATGCGACTCGCAAAGAACTGCTGGTCATTACTTCTCAGTGTTGGTTGTTCATTATAACAACACAGTTAAAGATACATATTGTGAGTTGATATTTAAAATAACATTTAAAATGTTTATTTTTCAGATTTTGCCTATGTCTTATTTTATGAAGAGCCATTTTTAAAGGACACTGAAAGAATTATGTAAAAAAAAAAAAAAATCAAAAATTTCAAATCAAAGTTCGGAACCTGAGGTGTTTATTTACTGAGGAAAAGGAAAAAGAATCGGAAAATAAGAACCAAACTGATTCTTTAAAGTGGATCCCTCCGGTTCCCAAAAGAAAATATTCTGCACAAATTGGGATCTGACTCGCTGAACCATAGACATATAAATACGTCTATGCACTGAACCGCAAAGTGTCACTTTCGTCATATCCGACTCGCAAAGAACCGAGTCACAGGTCGTTACTTCTCAGTGTTGGTTGTTCATATAACATCATATTGTGAGCTTAAAATGTTTATTTTTCACATTTTTCCTATGTTTAGTAGGCTATATATTTTATGAAGAGACAAAAAAAAAACATTAATTATGTTTAAAAAAAAAAAAAAAGCAAGAATTCCAGATTATTTTTGAATTAAAGTTGTTTTATAAATGTATTCCGTTCATTCTTTTCGGAATCTGAAGTGTTTATTTACTGAGAAAACGGAAAGAGAATCGTTTAATTCCCTATGATACAACTTTTGGGTCTTCAGTCACACTACGACCAAAGTGATTCTATAAAGTGAATCAATTCCCGAAAGAATCGACTCTTATGAGTCGTTTCATTTTAGTGAATCAAAGAAGCACAAATTGGAGCGTTTACAGAATTTATCTTACTCACTGAACCAGGTGTCACTTTCGTCATATCCGACTGACAGTAAACCGATAATTGTCAAGAGTCGTTACTTCTCTGTGTTTCTGATTACTCATATAATTGAAAATACATATTGTGAGTTGTAATAATTGACATTTAAAAAAAAATTCCCCACATTTTGCGTGTTTAGAAGGCTATAATCAAACTTAAAACCATTAAAATAATTATGTAAAATATTTTTTGCAAGAATTCCATATTATTTTTCAGTTAAAGTTATTTCTAAATGTATTCTATGTATTAATTTCTTAAGTGTTCACTTACCGAGAAAACGGAAGCAGAATCGTTCAATTCTCTATGATTAATTAATTATTATTATTGGCCATTGCTGTAATTGGCTCATATAATTAGCTTTAGCAATAGCAACAGGTTGTGAGTAGTCTTCAATCAGACAGTAAAGGCTGAAGGTTATTACATGTGTACTCACAGAAGAGGATGCACAAAATAAGTACTCCATCATCGCTTGTTAGTTGCTCAGTCATTGCTAAAATTGACTGTTCCGAAAAAGTGAAGTCAGTGGAGCACAAAAGCACTTGACTTAATTTAATTTAAATCACTTGCCTATCTTCTGCCGCGATCTGACCATTGGTTTCCCTGGAGACCTTGCCATATCTATGGCAACAAATAGATTTTTACAGGAGCAGAAATAGAACAGGTTCCAAATAGTGACCCGAGGAGAAAGAAACCCCGGGGTGATGCTGGGTCTCCAGGAATAGAAGAAGACATTGAGTTATGGACATGTATTCTCTCACACAAAAATAAAAATTATGTCATTATTGATTTGCGTCATGCCAGAACGGTATGACCTTGTCCCGGAGCCCAATAAAAATAAGTATGTGAGCTTTTAAGCTTCAAAAACGATACAGACCTAAAAATATAATTAAATGAGTTTATACGACTCATGTGATGTCATACGATACTTGTGTGAGAAACTAAAAATGTACCCTTACAAAAAAATATGGTTTTACTACAAATAAAATACGGTTACTATACTTAAACCAAGGTAATTACAAAATAACCAAGGTTTTGGTATTCTAACCATAGTCTAACCATGGTATTTGTAGTAAAACTGTGGTTTTACAATGGTAATCAATACGCCAAAAAAAAAAAACGTGGTTACTTACACACTATAATAATATGTATGTAATAAAATATATGTTTTTATTTAATGAAACATTGATATCAGAAGCTCCTTAGCAAGTTGAGAAATAAATCATTCATTCATTCATTAAAAATGAATCGGTTCCCAAAAACATCTGCATGATTCATTCAGGAATCAGAGGGATTCGAATTTCGCGCTCAAATAACTTATTTAAATAACAGTCGCAACGGTTAACGGCTTAATTTTCGGCGCGTTTCACACAAAACTATCCTTTTACCTACAAAAACTTAGAAAAGAAGTCGCATGAATCAAATTTATGATACTTTTTTGTTGTTTTGTGTCGTTTTAGGCTTAAATACCCCGTTTACCGCATTGAGGAAAAATTGCCGGTAGCCGTCTTCGACAGGAGTCACGTTACGCGTTTGGAAAGGGTGAGTAAATGTGACTTAATTCTATGAACAATTTCTTTTGGCTCGATTTCTGGGCATAATTATCAATATTTACCACATTTCGCATAAATATAACAAAGTATACGAACTTGTCAAGTGGTATTACCCAGCAGCGTTGCAGTATATAAAGCGCTTGGTTGTATGGCTCTGAGGGTTAGACAGATATGTGACCCTGGACCACAAAACCAGTCATAAGGGTCGAATTTATGAAATTGAGATTTATACATCATCTGAAAGCTGAATAAATAAGCTTTCCATTGTTTGGGTAGGACAATATTTGGCTGAGATACAGCTATTTAAAAATCTGGAATCTGAGTGTGCAAAAAAAAAATATTGAGAAAAAACCCTTTAAAGTTGTCCAATGCATATTACCAATCAAAAATAAGTTTTGATATAATTACGGTTGGAAATTTACAAAATATCTTAATGGAACCTAATGATTGTTGGCATAAAAGAGAAATGATTTTGACCCATACAATGTATTAAGTGCTACTTATCACCTGTTTTGTGGTCCAGGGTGACATATAAAAATCAGGAATATCTAGTTTAATAAAAAAAAAAAAAAAATCATTAAAAAGATCAAAAGTGGACAGCCAAAGGGCCCAGAGTACTTGGTGTTCCAACAAGTTATGTAGGGCTCACATAGATTCATTTATGTTCTTTGACAAACGCAAGGTGTGGAAGGGAATAAACACCACTCACTCATTTCACAGTAGGGTTTTTTTGTTACACTCCATTCCCCGTCATTGGTTTCCTTGGAGACAGCGACACACTCATACCCTCCTGGGAGACTTCAAGTTTTTCCTATCACCCTCTTGTCTGAATCGCTCGACCCGCCAATCCGCAGCAGTCAAAGAGTGGCTGAGAACAACACTCCTGTCTAGAGGGCAAGACCTTGTTATAATGGGTTAAGGATGCTTCATATGTAGTAGTTCTACCTATGGAGAAGTGCAAAGTCTCGGCACAACACGAAATGTAGATACATGTTGAGTTTTTCCCCTCCAACGTAAGCTAACACTTCTTAAAGGGTTGCCATGCTGTTTGACCAATGCATTTTTATGAGTTTTCAAGTGATTTCTAATTACAGCAAAAAAAATCCATAATTTAATCGTTTTTATTCACATACATCATTTTTTTAAAGTAACAGCTCTGGGACGGACAGACCGGATACTGTAGATCATCAGTGCTTTATGCTGTGGTGCCTCCGATCAAAGACCTTTCAGTTTAGCTGACCTTCAAGCCAGGTCTGTCGACATCATAATTGAGCAGCGAACTCCAGACTACAGTGACGTCTTGTCAGAGACCTTCATAATATATCTTGGCATGCAAGTGCTGTAGCAAACTCCATTCATTCTTCATTCAAATGAAAGCGCTACCACCTATGACCAATGCCTTTTAAATGCAAATCAACCCTTCACATCCATTTTTCTTATGGAATGACTGTCTAACAATAAACCTTTTATTCATTTGCACTGTACTATTAAGTATGTTGCTTTAACTTCACATATACAAAGGAATTACGCCATAAACATGACGGCAATGATTTTGGAATTATAACTAGAGGCCTGTTGTGATCCATTTCGGCTCAGTTGAATATACAAAAGTAATGAAGGACATAATGGCATTTCTTGACTTTGTGCTGCTTTACTTTGAATAAAATGCAGCAAGTTAACTTAAATGTTGTTAATGTAGAAATAAGAGCATAACCTAAAAGCTACAGTTGGGTTAGGATGATAAATGTAACAAAACCACACTAATAAGCAGCGCACTGCTGCCCTCTAGTGGCTAAAATGGTATTTTGGTAACAGTTGGCAGTGTTACCAAAATATAGGAACTCTTTTTTTTTATTTATATTAATTTTAGCATTCATCAACATGAATTCTAATAAAGATCTTTATTCAGACTTTAAATAGATTTACAAAGCATACCAAAAAAAATTAGAAGGGGGAAAAAAAAGAATAATAATAATTCCAAACAAGGAGAAGTGTCCCAAAATACCCCTGTGTGCGTATGAATGACCCTGAAAGGGTTTAAAGAGTCTGTTAGGGTCACAAACACACACCATGTCTCGTGTCCATTTTCCTGAGGAGGATTTTAGGTTAGAGAGTCACCACAAAGCTTTAAAAAAAAAAAAAAGCATATAACAAAACTAAAAAAAAAAAAAAAAAAAAAAAAAAAACAACAGCAAGAGTAGCTAAATATACTGAAGATTCAAAACGCTACCGCGCAACCCCATAAAAACAAAAAACAACACAAATAAGACAGGCTTGTTGATGGATAAAACAAAATATTAAAGTCCAAAATGAGGACGAAGCTTAGAATGGTGTGAACTCTATGTAATGCATCCATTTATCATTCAGCTTGTTCAGTCCTTGGCTACAGAAGCAGAATATGATGCATTGTGGTGTGCGAAACAGAAGTAGCCCTGAGAATGTATATTAGCTACTTTTTTTCCCCCTCACTGAAGACGCCAATACTGTTGAATCACAGACATTGAAAACCTGAGATCAGGTGCCTTTGAAAGGCAAGGTGTTTATCGAGAATCAAATAAACATGAGCTGGACTGTTTCGCACTGATTGGTTGAACCCAACCTGCCCCCAAAAACCAGACAAAACAACAAGAAATAAAACAAAAACAAAAACAAACCCTCAAAACGTCTCAGTTTTAGTTCGAACAGGCATAAAGAGTTCATCTCTTGCCCTTTTGGGATCTCAGATCTTCGAACAGAAAATATCCTTTGCGACTTGATTTAAAAGCTACGAAACCAAACGGGAAACCAGAAGCGGAGAGTTCAGAGCTTGGGCGCTCCTCGTCAAGAGTCCTCTGTTCCGGAGTCGTCTTCGTCATAGCAACAGTCCTCATCTTCCTCTTCGTCATCGTCTAACTCCTCATCATCGTAGTAGTCGTCGTAGAATAAGGTGGAGCCCTCGTCGGCAGGTGGGGCGCGGGTACGGACGCAGTATTCGGCTAGTGTGGTGGGCACCTTCACCCCGTCCCGCTCGGCGTCGGCTTTGGTGGCTAGAACTTGCTTCCTGTGAACAGGAGCAAGAGAAGAAATTGTTGAATAAAGTTGTCATTTTTACTTGTTTTTTTTGCGTGCAAAAAGTACTCGTAATTTCATAAGATGATTGTTGAAGCACTGATGTCACATGGACTATTTTAAAGATGTCCTTACTACCTTTCTAGGTCTGAAACATGGTAGTACCGTTGCTGTCTATGCAGGGTCAGAACGCTCTCAGATATGATAAAAAAATATATCTTAATTTGTGTTCCAAAGATGATCAAAGGCCTTATGGATTTGGAACGACATGAGGGTGAATAATGACGACAGAATTTTCATTTTTGGGTGAACTTTTTTTGCAAATCGGTTGAAATGTAATAGATGTAAGCATAAGTGGATGCAAAGATTTTTTTCAAACCTGATGATCTCTGCATATTCGCGATCTTTTCCCTTACTGTCCCTCCATTTGCGGTACATGACAGAGGCGTCCACGTTGGCAGGCGAGAAGGTGTTGGGCTCATTCAGCAGCGAGATAACACTCAATAAGATCGTCCTGAAAGGGAAGCAGATATCAGCTGATTACATTAAACTAATTGCAACCAGTTGGCTTAATTATTGATCTCAAGCTGTTGAGGCGTAACTGAGAAGAAACAGCACTGTGTAAGGAAATCACAAGGGAAGCTGATGTCAACGTTAGATTAAAAGAGAAGTTCACTTTCAGAATGAAAATTCCTGATAACTTACTCAACCCGATGTCATCCAAGATGTTCATGACGTTCTTTTTTCAGTCGAAAAGAAAATACGTTTGAGAAAAACCATTCCAGGACTTTTCTCCATATGTCGGACCTCAATGGGGATCAACTGGTTAAAGGTCCAAATTGCAGTTTTAGTGCAGCTTCAAAAGACTCTACACAATCCCAGCCGAGGAACAAGGGTCTCGTCTAGCAAAACGAGTGGTCATTTTATAAGAAAAGTACAAATTTCAATACTTTTTAACCACAGATGTTCATTCTGCACTAGTTTGACCTCAGGTGTGATGTAGGCAGAAGTACAGACCCAGTGTTTACAAAGTCAAACGCTCTTTACAAAAAAGGTACTGTAAAAGTACTGTCAGATGATTTTGAAGTTGGAGGAGAAAATGAGATGGTACACGTGTGACCTTTCCAACATGATTACGAAATACGTAAAGACGCGCACGTGCATCACAGAGCTAGTGCAAGAAGAGCATTTGTGGTTAACAAGTATATCAATTTTTATTTTTAAGATAATGGCCGAGTGTTTTGCTAGATAAGATCCTTATTACTAAGCTGTGAATGTGTGGAGGCCTTTGAAGCTAAACTGAATCTGCAATTTGGACCTTCAGCGCGTTGATCCCCATTGAAGTCCACTACATGGAGAAAAATACTGGAATGTTTTCCTTTCTTTGCAACTGAAGAAAGACATGAACATGTTGGATGACATGGCGGTGAGTAAATGAAATTTTAATTCTGGAAGTGAACTAATCCTTTAAGAATATGAAGAACACTGCTGACTAATTTGGTTTTAAAAATTCTATTTTACCTCACATTCTGTGTTGGGTTCCACCTCTCTGACGGCAGTTCTCCACTCTGGGGATCGTCCACTGGTGGGTGCAGTATGGAAATACATACGTCCCCATTCTGAAATAATGTTAACCTGTTATCTGTCATGCTTATTATTGATAACATTAAAAATCATGCTTCGTTTCATTAAATACTATTAAATAGATGCAAATACTTAATTGTCAATCTGTTGTTGTTGTTGTTGTTTTTTTTTTTTTAAATATGATTGTTTAAAAAGACTGAAAATGGCATTTAAATTACATGTTTAAAAAGATAGCTCACCTACAGGTGAAAATTCTGTCATTAATTACTCGCCCTCATGTCGTTCCAAACCCGTTAGACCATTGTTCATCTTCAGAAGACAAATTAAGATATTTCTGAGAGCTTTCGGACCCTGCATAGACAGCAATGCAACTACCATGTTCAATGCCCAGAAAGGTAGTAAGAACATACAAATAGTCCATGTGACATCGGTGGTTCAACTATAATTTTATGAAGCTATGAGAACTTCCTTACTACCTTTTAGGGACTTTTGGGAATGTGTTAGTTGTGTTGCGGTCTATGCAGTGTCAGAAATCTCTCGGATTTCATCAAAAATCTCTTAATTTGTGTTCCGAAGATGAACAAAGGTCTTATGGGTTTGGAACGACATGAGGTTTAGGTATTTTAATCCGAACAAATGCTGATCAGGCTCTGTTTTGTTTGTGTTTGTATAAACTAACCTCATAAATATTGGGATGCCACATCTTAGTAAGGAATCTGAAGGCAGGAGGAGAGTACGGGTAGTCGATGGGGAATTTGATACGTGCCTGGAAGAAATCACACATTCATTAGGGAATGGGTGTAATGGCACATTGTTGTCCAGTGATACGTGATGAAGCACAGAGCCACTCAATGCAGCAATGTAACACCAATACCCAAGATCTCTAGCGATGCTGTATAGCTTTGTTATTCAACTACTAAATACACATCCATGACACATTTTAATGACATCCATTGGTTAAGTGGTAAAAACATGGATTTATTACAAGAATACCAGTCATGCACCAACAGACTAGATGGGGGAAAAAATAAAAAAATAAAAAAATAAAAAATAAAATAAAAATCAGGCTGCTCCCTTGGTATGTTTTTCATTTGAGAATCTGATTTAACTGAAAGCCTGTTGCAAGTTAAGCTACCATTTGCAATGCAGCCAAACAGCATATAAACTGATTTGTGGAACAGGCTGCTAATCCGTCCTTTATTTGGAGAGAAAACGCCAAGCATGTAGAAAAACACACATCCTCAACATGTATAAATACTACTAGCTGAAAGCGTGAGCTGTACTGTAGGCTTCACATGGGTGTTAGCGGACAGAACTGCCAACGTAAGTATCCAGGTTGTATGTACCATTTATAGTTCACTACTCACAGGTTCCCCTAGATTAGGTGTTCCCAAACTTGTCGCTAATAATATTCTTTAAAAGTTTTAGTGTGTTGCTGTTTGGTTGCTTGGGTGTTTTTGGTGGCTGTGGTAAAAGAGGCCAACTTTTAGGGCTGATATTTTAGTTCTTAGGTATGGCTAGACACCTTTTTTTATTGGATGGTTTTCTTCTTCCGCTCTGGGAAGTCTATGGCAGCCCATAAAACCGCTTGCAGGAAGGTTATAAAATTTGGCACAGAGATAGAGGACAGCCTCAAAAATAACCATAGTGAATTTGGAGTCTCTATCTCAAACTCTCTAGCGCCACCAATAGGCCAAATTTGCGTAATGCACGTTAATTTTGATGAAGTTTGTGCAAAAATGAACAGGCTATATCGCTGCAGTTCTTTAGCGGATTCTGAGCAAACTTGGTACATGTTATAACAAGCATGACCTGAGGGAACATGAGTAGTTTTGGCACAGCACCACTTACTGGTCAAAAGATATATAAAAACTTATGACCAGTTTAGCCAAATATCAGATTGGTCTTAGATTCAGAGCATCATAAAAAATCTTTACATTTAAATTCTATTAAGTATTGTTTTGTGTTTGAGAATTAGTGTATTCTTATTAATTATAACAATTAGTAGTAGTAGTCATTGTAGAATTATTAATATTAGATTACCATTGATGAAAATGATATTTTAAATTGAGATTACATTTATTTATAATCTCTGCATATTACCCTATAATTATCATTATACTAATATCAACGATTGGTATAATGGCATAACAACCTACAGGACCTGGAGGAAACCTAGGAGCCTTGTGGAAAGGGTACTTCAGTAACCCTCAATATAATGCAGGGCTCAATGCTAAGGATTTTTTCTACTGGTCCAGCCACAAAAAAAAAAAAAAAAAAAAAACACAACAGTTGTTATTGTTTTTGACCCATGTTATCTTATTTTAATAAATACGCTTTTCACATCAAAATTTTACATACCGATTAAATTGTACAATTCTGCATTCCAGCAAAACCTACTAGCCTAACAAATTTAAAGTTCAAACATTATTAACATAAAAATTATTTTAGCATTATTATTTTATTACAAATAAAACGATGATTAGGGAAAAACACCAGATGGACTAAATGAACAAATTCGGTCTCTGCCAGCAGGTGGCACTCATGCAATAATGATACAGCGTTTCACTGGTTACCGCTGTAAACAAAGCAACAATGCTACAGTTTTTTTTTTTTTTTTTTTTTTTTGCGTTCGTCTTCAGCGTCTCTGGCCTCTGCTAACGGATGTTTAAGAGTTCGTAATATTTCCACACACATGACATTTTTAAAAATGTTGCATGCAGTTTGTGTGCAACCCCGGAACAGAGATCTGTTGAAATATGTCTGGTCGATCGGTGCATCTGTACTCCACTGTATAGATGAAATATAGATTAATAATCATTGTTAAAGCTACAAAGTTTCTCATCAAGACAGGCACTTTGACATACTTTTGTAGGCTATCTGTCCGTCAGAGACGTGTCTCTCTGTGATTCCTTGAAATTTCAAATGAACAAGACTTTAAAACGCGTGAAAATGATAAACTTTCGTGACGACGTGGCAGTGGCCCCGATTCGTCAACTGTTCCGAGCATCTTTCACACTGGCCCTGGGCCATCAGGCACTCCTTATTGTCGAGCCTTGTAATAGATCATCATTAAAACCTTGGAGTTCATGGCACCATGTTCAAGGTTCTACCAAGGTCTGAACTTGTATTACTGAATTCAAAACCCATACAATTACACACTGAATCTGTGCCATGCCCATCCATGTATATCTGAGCATAAACAAACCTTTTATACATATATCCACTCAAATCCTTCACAATCTGTACCAAGCTGAGCCTGGTGCCTTTCAGTAGAGTGGCTGGTGGGCACACATGTATACAGACCACTCCACAACCCCCACAGCACACATTTGCTGATTTGGCACGGTCAGCTGGTGTGTGCTTCAAAGGCCTAGCTCTCGGAAGGGGTACCGGGGGGTTGGGACAACCAGCAACCAAACACACACACACACACAGTGGCACCTGTACGTATCAAGTGCTACTCAATTCCTGAAACCCAAGTAGTGTAGGGCAACTTTCAAGCAAGCAAGCCTATTAAACCTCAAGTAGGGATCCGTGCGAGAAGGTAACGGTATTACGTTTCGCCAGAGGCAGCTTACAGGAGTCCTTCGCTCCTGCACATGACCTGACACACAAGAGCTCTTGTGACAGCATGTGTGTCGAGCGTCTCGCTTTAGCTACTTTACCTAATAACTCGATGAGAGGACTCAAACTTTAAGGACAGGGATGTGCAAAGCTACGGATTTTTGCTCAGTAGTTGGTATGTATAATTAGGCTGGTTTAGGGCCGTTTATGATTTCAACGGTTGCATTTTTACATTCTTTGCAGGTGAAACATTAACAGTCTATCAGATTGTATAATATACACCCATAGCCAAGATGTTGATACCAACCGACTGGTTGAAAGCTCATATGGCCGTGTATGGTTTTTTGTTCCGTTTTTTTTTTTTTTTTTTTTTTTTTTTTAATTACTGCTTGTGCAGCATCAATAGTATATAAAACCGTTTGATATACATGATAACTAAAACTTTGGCACCAACTGACCTGACTGTTAAATTCACATGGCATTGTACGATTTTTACAGTTGTATGTTCACAATCATGGTTTGTGCTGTATCAACAGTCTATTAGACTGTACGGTATACAAAACACAGACATTAGTACCGATCGATCAGTTAAGAGCACATTTGGCAGTGTACTTTTTTTTTTTGTGCGACATCAGTCTATCAGACTGTATGATATACAACATTGCTAAGACCTTGGTACCACTCGATCTGCTAAAACCACGTGGCAGTGTACGAATTTTACGGTCACATTTTTACAAACGTTTGTGCGACATCAACAGTATATTAGACTATACAATATACAACATAGCTAAGACACTAGTATCAATCGATCTGTTACAAGCATGCGTGGTAGTGTACGATTTTTACTGTTGTATTTTTACAAAAAGTTTGTGCAACATCAGTCTATACGATATACAACATAGCTAAGACACTAATCAATCTGTTAAAAGCATGTGTAGCAGTGCACGATTTTTACTGTCTTTTTTTTTTTTTTTTTACAAATGTTGATTATGTGATAAGTCTATCAAACTGTACAGTATACAACATAGGTAAAACACTAGTACCAATTAATCCGTTAAAAGCATGTGGTCGTGCACCATTTTTACTGTTGGATTTTTATGAATACTGTTTGCGTGACATCAACAGTCTAGCAGACTGTACGATATACTACATAGCGAAGACACTAATACCAATTGATCTGTTCAAAGCACATGGTCGTGTACGATTTTTACTGTGAGATTTTTACAGATGTTGTTTGTGTGACATCAACAGTTTAGCAGACTATAAGATATACAACATAGCTAAGACACTGGTATCAATCGATCTGTTAAAAGCATGTGGCAGAGTATGATTTTACGGTCGTATTTTTACGAACGTTATTTGTGCGACATCAAGTCTGTCAGACTGTACAATACACAATATAGACTTCGGTATCAACTGATCTGTTGAAAGCCCAAATGGAAGTGTGCAATTCTTAAAGTCGTATTTTTTCGAACGTTATTTGTGCGACATCAACATTTTATCAGACTGTACAATATACAGCATAGCTAAGATACTAGTACCAATTGATCTGTTCAAAGCACATGGACGTGTACGATTTTTACTGTCGGATTTTTACAAATGCTGTTTGGGCGACATCAACAGTCTATCACATTGTGTGATATACAACATAGCTAAGACACTAGTACCAATCGACCTCACTGCTCACAGAACACAACTGACCCTGATGTTGACAAAACTTTGTTCGAAGCAAAAATGTTGATAGAAAATTTATTAACTGATATTACGTATGAAAAACAGATCAAGAGTAGTGGCTTCAGAGTGGAGAGACAGGACACTTTGCCATAAGAATTTGAACACCAAAAGAATTGCAACATTTTTTGCATGCAGTCAGAGTAGAATTGCATGCACTGTTCACATACAAATTTTAGATTTTTGGCATTTTTGCCTTTTTTATGATAGAACAGTAACAAGACAGGAGGTGAAGTGGGGGAGAGAGAGAGAGAGAGAGAGAGAGAGAGAGAGAGAGAGAGAGAGAGAGAGAGAGAGAGAGAGAGAAAGAAAGAAAGAAAGACAGACACAACAGAGGCACAGGATTGGGAATGGTCCGCGAGGCACTATATGTTGGTGCGCTACCCACGAGGATATCGGTGTAAGCAACGACCAATTTCTTTCTTTTTTTTTTTTTTTTTTTTTTTTTATGTTAAATTATCACAAACTGCTCAGAATTCCTCACAAAACCACAATCATATTAGTAACAATTATTTTTATGGAATTTCCATCACAACAACTCAAAGATTTTAGCATGGTAATGGATATGACAATGTTAATATGTATTTGGAATAAACCTGCTACGTTGCTGAATTTGCTACTTCCAATACATGCGCCGATACACTGCTGTGAGTATTTAAGACATACTGCTGCTACACAAGTCAAGTAGCATAAATAACAACCCATAACAGATCTATACAGGTGGAGCTGGGGAGGAGGAGGGTTTCAGAGAAACTCTTTAAGGGTGCTGCGAATGTTCCAGTGAATGATAACCAGCCATTTAAATGTAAAGCAGCAAGCTCATTGGCCGTGTATGCAAAATGAACCAAACAGCTTGTGCCAAGTAGTGTAACACTGTGAATATCATTGTGCGTACCGATCAGCCTGCACCATCTAGGGTTTCATGGCAGAACTTGGCATTTCTCCCAACAACAACAACAACAACAACAACAACAACAACAACAACAAACAATGAGGCTACACATCTGAGAAGTAACATCTTTAAATTTATAATTTAAATTAAACATTCTTCACATTCAGCTAAACCACGTGGACATTTACATAATATAATATGATTTCTTTATGGTTGTACAATGAGTTAACACTCAGTGTTTCTGGACCAGCAGATGTTAAACTTAATGAACAATCCAAGCACAACATTTGGTTTACATGGGCAACTCATTCTGGAACACACTCATATCCGCATTACGTAATTTATTTGGTTAAAGTGAAATGCTAATGACAATGTGGGCCTCTTGGAATAAATGGATCCGTTTTTTGCTCAAATCCTTGTCTTGAAGCGCAACCTAAAAATAAATCTCTCTCCAACAATCCCACTGGAGAGTAAACGAGAGGAAGGGAATCCCATGGATATTGGGTTGTTAGAGGAAATAAACCAGGTCACTGCTGCTCTCCTTGAACAAACCGTCCTGTTCTCCTACACCTCTTTCATTCTCTTCATCTTCCAGTGCCTGATCTCACTCTCTCCATCCCAACTGAAACATTAGAGAGGAGAGGGAAATGGTGCCCTTCAGGGTAAACTACTTGAGGGAGAGACAGTCCCTGAGGGCCAGAGGTAGGAAGTTGTTCTTTTAATTCCCAGCACTGCTTCATTTGACACCAGCAGCTAGTCAAGAATGAACTGGGATCCACTGAAAGCAGGTAATTAACCTAATTAGAGGGCCATAAAGTTCTCTGTGAAGAACTAGAGCACCTGTCGACTGTGGGTTGATCCATCAGATGCATTTGTTCAGACTGTGTAGTCTTGTATTTCGGTGTATCTACATCTGTTACCTTGCTGATACCAATGACAGCTGCTGTAACATTGGACCAATGATTGACAACATGGGATGCCGCCTTCTGGTCCAGTGGGAAAATCAATAAGCCAATAGATCACAGGGGGACAGACAAATTAAACTTGCACTTATCCAGCATTTCATAACATGCACATGCATTTTGATAATTAACAGTTTATTTTTATGAAAATTGTGGATTTATCCATTTACCAACGGATATAATTGACTGATTTAACAATTTTTATAGTTTTGAATTACCAAATTGTGAATTTATCCATTTACCAATATTTATAATTACTTGCTTGATGTATTGTTTTTCATAGACAATTTTCAATTACCAAACTGTGAATTTATCTATTTACCAGCATTTATAATGAACTGCTTGAATTATTTATCGATTTTCAGTTTTTGATTATGAAATGGAATTTATCCATTTAACAACATTTATAATAAATCATGCAGTCTATTGACTTTTGTAGAAATTTTCAGATTATTTAATTGTGAGTTTATTCATTTATCAGCATTTATGGATTGCTGGATTTATTTATTGATTTACGTAGACAACTTTTGATTATCAAACTGTGAATTTATCCATTTAACGTTTATAACGGATTGCTTGATTTATTGATTTTTGTAGAAATTCTGGAAATTAAACTGTGAAATTTATCCATTTACTATTAATTTTAATTGACTGCCTGATTTATTGTTTTTTCCATAGACAGTTTTTGATTTTTAAACTGTGAATTTATGCATTTAACAACGTTTATAATGGATTGCTTGATTTATTGATTTTCGTATAATTTTTTTCGGATGATTAAATTGTGAATTTACCAATTTACCAGCATTTATAATGGATTGCTTGATTTATTGATTTTCATTGTCAACTTTTGATTATCAAATTGTGACATCTATTTAAGAACATTTATAATGGATTGCTTGATTTATTTATTGATTTTTGATAATCAAATTGTGAATTTATACATTCACCAGCATTTATAACAGATTTCTTTATTTTCAGTCAACTTTTGATTATCAAATTGTGAATTTATCTATATACCAATGTTTATAAATGATTGCTTGATTTATTTTGTGATTTTTGTAGATAATTTGATTAAAGTGTGAATTTGTTTAACAAGATTTATAATGGATTGTTTGATTTGTCTAAATTTTGTGATTATTAAATTGTGATTTTAACCATATACAAGCATTTATAATGGATGCTTGATTTATTGATTTTTGTAGACAATTTTTGATGATCAAACTGTACATTTATCCATTTACCATTGTTTATAATTGATTCTTATAATTTGTTTTTCATACACAGTTTGATTATCAGATTCAGAGTTTATCCATTTACCAGCATCTATAATGGATTGCTTGATTTTTTCAGTTTCATAGAATTTCTTCTTTAGTAAATTGTGAATTTACTCATTTACCAGAAATGTTAATGCTTGGATTTGTTGATTATTTCCATAGTCAACTATCAATTATCAGATTGTAAACTTAGTGATTTACCAACATTTATAATTGATTGCTTGATTTATTTATCGATTTTTGTAGACAAATTTTGATTATCAAATTGTGAATTTATCCATTTACCAATGTTAATAATGGACTGCTTAATTTATTAAATTTTGTCATCAACTCTGGTAAACATAAATTACAATCTGTAATCCAGTGTAAATAATGGATTGCATTATTTATTGATTTCTTAGACAATTCAATTATCAAGCAGCGAATTTACAAAATTAAATGAATAAAAATTAATTTCAAGCATCTCTAGTATCTGGTATCTTTCTATCACTGCTTCTAAATATGAATATCAGACCAACAACTACATTTCTTTTTTAACACACTTGAGGTTTTAGGGCATGTGCCCAAACTGCACAGAGGATGTTAAACATGAATTCATTCACAAAAGATTGTTCATTACCGGTTCTTAGTCATACCAGACATCTTGAAAGAGTTAAACTGAGTTGTTATTACGGGCTGACTCACTCCAAACACCTTCCAGGCACTAAACGAGGCTAGAACAGGCCCAGTTAGTGTGTCAGTCTCTGGTTTCTGTGACACTCCAGCAGTCTGGCGAGGGGAGGGGGTAACATGACTCGAGCTGCCAGGCTGAGTCAAGCACGGCCAAGCCCAGCTCACATCACCTGCTACAGGGCCTGGGTGTGTGCATGCTTCACCGGAGCGACGAGCCGATCAGGAGCGAACCCTGCTACCTGTCAGCTCAGCGCCACGTGTAAGAACTTGAAGCCTGCTTAGAGAGATCCGTCTCATGAGAATTTAATGACTGTGCCAAATCTCTCTTTGCTGGAAAACTGAAGCTTGATACAGTGTGACACTAGGGGTGGGTGGCATGACCAAAATCTGACAAGTAATTGTGCATTACAGGAACAATTTATCATTCATATCATAAATAAATATACAAATATACTCTGTAGTTTTGTTGTGAAAAATCATAATATCAAAAAACAGGAAAAATAATGCAGAAGGGAAACCTGTCTGTTTTGATGAAGTACGGTAGTGTGCAGGAAGTCATGATTACTCATCTCTTCCTGTTGGAAGAGACGTTGAGAACGTCCCAGGGCTGACCTGCTTCCTTCCTCCCCACTAACAAACAGACACGGTTTCCACATCAATGCAGGAAAACAACAGGGGAGAACTGAATTTTCACAGCTATGCATTGTCTTTAAAGTTTAGACAACAAGAAAGAAAGACTCAACTGGACCAACAAATTAGTTTTCGGTTTAACCCAGGGTGCGACTCCCTCCCAGTGTTCCCAGCAGGTCAGTAGCCACTTGCTAATGGTATGATGTTTGGAGGTTGGTTGGCCAGCAAGCAAGCCAATGACACACAGGCATAGCTATGAAGCCGGGCTAAATATAACTGCCATTGTTGTGGTCTTACAGAGTGACTTTGGTGGGACACAGCAGATAGTTAGCAGCAGTAGGTTCAAGTAAAATCTAATGTTAAGTGCTTGTCTTCGCAAAAAGCGAAGGGTTTCAAAGCAAAAAATCTTTGCTAATTTGATCAAATGTAGACTCATGACAAAGCTACTGACAAATGGACAGACACAAAATGATACAACTCCAAAGGTTCTGAATAAAAGATTTCACCTGTCCATCTTGAGGAAACGTTCTCGTGGTTTATTATATGTAAAATACGAACTAAATCACGCTGAGGGAACTTCACAACAGTCAGTCACTGTTCCAGTGAACTGTGTGTAAAAAGCAACTGATGGTAATTCTAGAGAACAATGAGGAACAATGGAGCAGTTCTTTCATTGAGCACACACCAAATTATGGACAAATGGAACGTTGGTGTTTAAAAATTCGAACGTTGAACCCTTCAAAGAATCGAGGGAAAATGAAAATTCTGTTTTCGGATTCAAACCTTTAGAGCTTCTTTCTTCTGTGGGACACAATTATTAGGCTGTTTTTGACAGCCGGGGTCACATCTTTTCTTCATGTTTTTCATTTTTTGTTCCACAGAACACCGTCAAACAGGTTTGGAATATTAGAACGTTCATTCCTTTAAGAACGAATGACACAAATGAACATTTCAAACGTTCATAAACAGTTCTAAGAAAACAGTCACTCTTGTTTTCGAATGTTCGATTTGACGTTTATACGTCGAATTAGTTTGTGTACAAAACCTCGCCAGGTGACATCGAAAGATAAAACACAGTAACAGCCATTACTAACCTTAAAATAACCGCCCTCATAGTGCGTATTCGGGGGTCCGAAAATCGCGACTTCCCAGTTGTACAAGTCCGACTCGTCGACTAAAGTTATTTTGAAGCCTTCAACCGGCTCATCCTGAAGACTTTTAAGCTCCAACATTAATGCTTTTTGGGAACTCGCAACATGATGGTGTCCATGGTGAGCCATATTCCGAAAACAAGCGATCTGGCATCCAAAATTGCCCCTTAAACAACTTTAGTTCGCCCGTTTCACAAACGCCACCGTTCGTTCAGTAGCCACACACGCTCAAGAGCGAACAAACCCGAGATAAGTCACTCGATGACAAATTACGCTCAGCGAGTCCCAACCCCAGCCGATTTGCTGTTCGCGTCGGGCATTTGAAGTCCCACGTTAAGCACCTGCCGTCGATATTAAACGTGTTGAGTTAATCAAGCGTTCAGCTAGTAAATAAACATGCAACGCAGGGCAGCTTGTTTGAGGAGTCTCGCTCCCTCCCCCAGCGTCACTCTATAGGACACTGTGCCAGCAGCTGAAGATCATGTCCCGCCTTAATTCGCCTCCTGCAACCAATGGGGGTTGAGCAGCTTAACCCAACGAGTCAAACACAACACAAGGAAATACTTCAAAAAAGCTTAAATAGAGTTTATACTGCTACCTTGACTTTTTATTCCAACACTGTATAGGCTGATACCTAATTACAGGTCTATCTATCTATCTATCTATCAGTCCATATATCCGTTCTATCTCCTTGTCCATCTCTTTGTCCGTCTATTTGTCCATCTATCTATCTATCTATCTATCTATCCATCAGTCCATATATCCGTTCCATCTAGTTGTCCCTCTATTTGTCTATCTATCTGTCAGTCAATATATCCGTTCTATTTGTCCATCTATCTATCTATCTGTCTATCAGTCCATATATCCTTTCCATCTATCTGTCCATCCATTGATCTATCTATCTGTCTGTCCATCAGTCCATATATCCGTTTTATCTATCTGTCCATTAGTCCATATATCCGTTCTATCTGTCCATGTCTATCTATCCATCCATCTATCCGTTCTATTCGTCCATCTATCAGTAAATATATCTGTTCTATTCGTCCATCTATCTGTCCATCCATTGATCTATCTGTCTGTCCATCAGTCCATATATCCGTTCTATCTGTCCATGTCTATCCATCCATCTATCCGTTCTATTCGTCCATCTGTCTATCAGTAAATATATCTGTTCTATTCGTCCATCTATCTGTCCATCCATTGATCTATCTGTCTGTCCATCAGTCCATATATCCGTTCTATCTGTCCCCATGTCTATCTATCCATCCATCTATCCGTTCTATTTGTCTATCTGTCTGTCCATCAGTCCATATATCCGTTCTATCTGTCCATCTATCTATCCATCCATCTATCCGTTCTATCTATATATCTATCAGTAAATATGTTTTATTCATCCATCTATCTGTCCATCTATCTATCCATCCATCTATCTGTCCATCAGTCCATATATCTGTTCTATCTGTCCATCTATCTATTCTATCTATCAATAAATAGATCTGTTCTATTTGTCCATCTATCTATCTGTCCATCTGTCTCTCTCTATCAATATCTATCTATCCGTCCGTCCTCTGTCTCTATACCAATATCAATCTATATCAGTATCTATCTGGATCTATCTATCTATATCTATACATCAATCTGTCTGTTTATATCTATCTATGTGTCCGTCCGTCCGTCCGTCCCTCTATATATCAATATCTATTTGTCTATCTTTCTATCTGTCCATTTGTCTCTCTATATCAATATCTGTCTCTCTCATCTCAATATCTAAATGCCTATCCATTTGTCTGCATCTATATCGGTCCATCAATCTATCCGTCTGTCCGTCTATCCATCTATCAATCTGTCCATTTGTCTCTCTCTATATCAATATCTATCCATCTGTCTGTCCTCTCTCTCTCTGTCATCTCAATATGTACATCTATCTATATTAATATCTATCCATATCTGTCCTCTCAATATGTACGTCTATCTATCTATCTATGTCTGTCCATGTATCACCCTACAAGAACAAGTTCCTCCTAATTAAAAATTAATGTATGACCAACCAGATATACAAAACAGGAAATTAATTTGCTTTAGCATTATGCATGTTCAAAAATAATGTCTAAATAACAAAAACAGATTTCTAATTTAGTTCACACGATTCACACGATTACAAACAGGAAACATCTGCAGTCGATCAAACACAGGCAAACATTTGGTCTACATGTAGACATATGAATTTATTGGTGCACACAAAAAAAACTATAGCATCCTTCTTAAACTCTTTGACGTGGACCTCTCAAAAACATTGCTCGCACATTATTGGTCATTCTTGTAGCTCATTTATTCATCTTAAAACATTATATTACATCATACAGTCGGAAAATACATATGAAGGAGTCGGACAGTACCTTCAAACGAAGAGCAATGAGAGTATATTTTAATGATAAGCCAAATCCAGCAATATCTGCACTACAACTTGCCAGAGGGAAAACCTTATTAGATTAGCTGGGCCACTTCACTTGAATCACATTTAACGGCTAAGTATTCATATCTATACGAACCCCCTAAATCCCCCCCAAACCCCCTCTACTGATATTTATATTATATATATATAATAATTTAATGCAAAATGCAATTGTTTTTAAAAACATTCCAAGACATTTTTCTGAAGTTGATGTACTCATAACAAATAAAAATACATTATACCATCAAAAGGTGTTATATGGTGAAGCCAACTGTTACGTAAAAAAGTAAACTAGAAAATAATTGCGACAATCAAGGAATGATCAGGGAGTTTTCTATGCAAGTGTTCATGTATTAGTCAAAACCAAAAAAAGTAGGCAAAGTTTACATTCCTACCCATGCAAGTTATAAATTTCAGTGTGACTTGTAGCACAAAATTCAGACTTGTTAATAAGTAGTCAGATGATTCAGTCCTCACAGGCCCTGTGAACCACCAGAGATGTTGTTTTTCCAGATACGTTCTTTTAACCTGCTATTCAAGTCACTTCTTGTTGATGAACTCACTCGTACGATGGAAAACGCTTGCAAGGTACCCTCAGGATAACGTCAGGTTTCATGAGCATATCTACTTTGGTTGCGTCCTTACAACCGAGCGCTACAGCGTGCTGGATCAGACAGTTAAACACAGGAATTACTTACAGCGTGTGCCTGAATTAATCAGCATAAGTTCATTAGTGTGGAATAAAAGGCATTTGACAGTATATTAACAATAACAACAAAAAAATGATTCATTATAATCTGCAAATGTACAAGACGGCAGTTCTAAGAGCAGAAGAACACATGAAGCATGAGTTTAGATGACGTCAAAGCCACGGTGGCGTTTGACAGACGTGATACAGAGCTGAGAAGTGCACATTTAACTTTGTAGGCTCCCTTTAACAGCATTATATTCTCAAGACGGGTATTAGAAACACACAAGGGTCACTTTAATAATACTGTCCGGAAACATGAGATACTGTCAGTGTGTTAAATGGCATGTTTAAGTAATATTTTTAGTTAAACGTAATCAGAAAATAATTTTGAATTGTACTTCAGTTATATTTTAGTGCTGTCAAATTGATTAAGCACAGTTAATCACATGTAAAATAAAAGTTTGCTTACATAATGTATGTACTGTGTATATTTAAATATACATATATACATACACATACATACATATACATATATATATATATATATATATATTTCTTAAATGTATATACACATGTATGTGTGTGTATTTATATATACATAAATATACACAGTACATACACAAATGTAAACACAAACTTAATTTGGATGCGATTAATCACAATTAATGGGCATGACATGATTACCCGATTTGGTTTGTTTTTAACAAACTACAGTACAAATTGAAATTATTTTGAGGTAAACAGGCAACCTGGAGATTTCATCCTGGTGGTGTCCATTACGGTTACAAAGGGGTGGAAAATTCTGGAAAAACTTCCATTTCCAAAATGTCTTGTAAAATTCTGGAAAAATTCCAACATTTCCTACATTTCTGGGAAAAACACCCAGATTTTCGGCTAAAATTCTGGAAAAATTCCAACATCTCCAAAATTTCAGGTAAAATTCTGGAAAAATTCCAACAATTCCAAAAATTTCTGGTTAAATTCTGTGAAAATTCCAAAATATCTGTTAAAATTCTGGAAAAATTCCAACATTTCCAAGAATTTCTGGTTAAATTCTGGGGAAATTCCAAAATATGTGTTGAAATTCTGGAAAAATTCCAACATCTCCAAAATTTCAGGTAAAATTCCAGAAAAATTCCAACAATTCCAAAAAATTCTGATTAAATTCTGGAAAAATTCCAACATCTCCAAAAATTACAGGTAAAATTCTGGAAAAAAAAGTCCAACATTTCCAAAATTTCTGGTTAAATTCTGGGACAATTCCAAAATATCTGTTAAAATTCTGGAAAAATTCCAACATCTCCAAAATTTCAGGTAAAAATTCTGGAATAATTCCAGCATCTCCAAAATATGTGTTAAAATTCTGGAATAATTCCAACATCTCTAAAATTTGAGGTAATTTACCAGCAATTTTCCACCTCTTTGCAACCCTAGCATCCATTAACTGGAACATCAAAGTACAAGAATAACTATATAGAATTTGTGAGATGCGAAATAATCCGGTTGGGTTCATTTTGCCACTTTTACTAACCGTCATTATCCTGAGTGAGGTTTGTTAGTGTGCAGTTTAGTTGTTTATTGTATGCAACTGTAGTATTATCTCCCAACATAAGAACACAAATAAAAGGGCCACCTCATGATATCACTAATGTCACATGTGATTGCAAATATAAATGTGGTCTAGAATGCAACCCTGTGTACCTGTATGTCCTATATGTGTGCAACTGCACTTGTGAGTGAAATTAGTGCTCAGAGGCAGTTAGAGTTTGAGAATGCGATGTGGGAAGATGTCCTGTCGAGGGCTAGCCTTTGAAAAGAGCAACACACATACGTGACGAAACTGGTAAGGAACAGACTCGCTGATGTTTAATGCAGAGAAAGGCGCTGATGGAGTTCAGGACAGAAAAAAAAAATGCAAACAAACAACACAACGCAAAACATTAAAAAAAAAAAAACAAAAAAAAACACACAACTCAAGCATCGACAACGAAAAAATCCAGTTCTCAAGATGAAAGTCATGGACCGTTAAGACAATGGAAAGACCGTCAAAGAGACGAAGAAGCTGAGGAAGAGGATGAAGAAACAAGATGCACGTCAGAGGTCGAGGAGGGGAAACAAAGGCAAGAGACGGGCTTGAAATTTGTGGTGTTAAAAGAAGAACAGCAGAATGACTGATCCAATAAATACAAAGGAAGAGGAGGGACACGAGTCTCAGAGTGTGATATATGATTCTGAGCGTGTGGTTCAGCCGGACGGGCTGCTGTACTGGGATGGGGGTTCAGGGGGTTTCAGGGCAGCGAAGGTTAGGGGTCTCAGACACAATCAGCATTTCGAGAAGGTCTGCTTAATCTCATCCAGCACATTCCCCAGCAGCGATGGCTCGTCGCACTTGGCGTCGATGGAGACCGTCTGATCGGACTGGAAGGAAGAGAAACGCAAGGTCTTGTTTGGTGGAATCAAAATCGTTATGATTCACTTCATATGGAATATTTCATATACTCACGGTTTTGACCAGCAAACAGACGTGGTGACCCTGGATCGACCTGCTGTACATGGAGGCGCAGGAGTCGATCCTCTCCACAACTGCAAACACAGGAAATAAGAGAAGAATAGGTTTAGCGTTGTCCATTGTTTGAATTGTATCACAGGTAGTCGGTGAAGTCGGCGCACCGGAGAAGTGATGGTGGAAGCAGATCCTGGCCAGCAGGTGGTGGAAGGGCATGTTGATCCCCTCTAGCCGTAGAGAGCTGCCCTTCAGGTCGCCCGACTCCAGCAGCTTAGCGTATGCGTCACTGACAACACAAGGTGTGAACGTTCAGCAACGTCAAATCACTCAGAACAGTCTTATTAATTTACATTTTAACCAATTAACAACAGACCTAACACAAATAAGTTTCATCATCCACATGTAAACTTAAAAAAAAAAAAAATACAAATAATAATAATAATAAACACTCAATTTTTGGGAAACTTGGGGTGGAGGAAGGGGGAACACATAAAATTGTGATTTTACATCACAAATACTATGATAACAACAGTAAAATACTACTACTACTTTTATTACTACTACTACTACTACTACTAATTATTATTAGGGTTTATTTAATTTATTTATTTAGTTTAAACTAATCGTTTTATGAAAACAGTGTTGTGAATTGTATTGCATCATGAGTTGAGTGAATCATTACATCCCTAATAATTATTATTATAGCTATTACTACTACTAAAAATAGTAAACAAAAAAAATACTATTTACAATGACTACAAATACGATTAAATATCAATAGCATTTAAAAAACAATGTATTAATAATAATCATTGTATATTACAGAACATCTAATCTAAAACAGTTGTACAAAATACTATTTATTGCTATCTTCATTTATTCAATAAATACTCTTACTAGGGGAAACTTAGGAGAAAAAAAACAATAAAAAAGCTATTTTAATACTTTTATTTTAGAGTACAACTGAAAAAAGTGTAAATAGCAATTTTTATTATTTTGATTGTAATTTAAAATGTAAAATAAAAAAAAAGAAAATGGAGCTGCACAATTTGGCCAAAATTGAGATTATACATAAATAGTGCTATAATAACAATAATAAAAAACTAAAAGACCTAGTAAACAGAAAACAAATATTACTGTTTTTTTATTACTACAATTGCTATGAAATATTAGAATTGTTAAATAGAATATTAAATTGTATATTATATATAACAATAATACTTTTATTTTAAAGTACAACTGGGGAAAAAAAAAAAAAAAAAAAAAAAAAAAAATCAAAATTGCAATTTTTATGATTTTTAACATGATTTAAAATGTAAAATAAAAAAGGAAAAAATAGGGGAGTAAAGTGCTGCAAAATTTGGCCAAAATGTAGATTATATATCAATAATACTATAATAAAAATAACAACAACAAAAACATTTAGTTTATACTACTACTAAATAAAACTAGTAAACAAAAGAAATATTATTGTTTTTTATTACTACAATTGCTATTATATAGATATTACTAGCATTTAAAAATAATATAATACTATTTTATTATAATAATAACAATAATAATTATTTTATTTTATAGTACAACTGAAAAAAAAAAAAAAAGTCTAAAGTGTGATTGTGACTTAAAATGCATTAAAAAAAATGAAACGAAGAAAAAAAAGCTCCAGGTTTACTGTGTTTTCTTGTATGACTGCATAATTTGGCCAAAACTGAGATTATATCAATATTACTATTCTACTATTATTACTACTACTACTACTACTAATAATTTATTTATTATTATTTAGTACTACTAAAAACTAGTAAACAAGAAATACTACCATATTTATTACTACAATTGCTATTAAATATTAATATATAATAATAATAATAATAATAATCCTTTTACAGTACATATATATATATATATATATAAAAAGACACGTGACAATGTGGTAACGTGTTGCTCACCTGTAGCAGGGAGTGGTGATCAGGTATGACGTGCATGTAAAGTGCAGTTTGAAGTCCAGTTTCTCATGAGTGGAGGATTCGTCCGACTGTGGCAGAAAACAATTAATACACATGAACAATACTAACACTCACACTTGAAACATATGGAAAAGCACATGCTTTTATGAGCCTATATGGAAGTTTCTGACCTTAACTATAAAGGTGAGGGTTCCCTTTAGTTTCTGAGGCATGACGATACTCTGCACTGAGAACACGAAGCGGGCCTCGTTCGAAACCCCTGGAAGAAGATTTGAATACATGAGTGAAATCTGCCTAAATCCAGTCAGTGGCACTTTCAGAAGCGTGGCTATTATCCTGACCCGGTGGCAGTTGGAAGGGGACGGTGAGGCCGTCGTGAGGTCCGGCTCCCTCCGGCCTCTGCAGTTTGGAGTTGAGGGAATCCAGCACATTGAACTCCATCGACTTCAGGAAGCTGTCGCTCTTGTTCTCGAAGATGACAGACACCACGACTTTGCTCTCATCCTGATGGTTGCCCTGGATGTCGTACACCTAGAGAATATGAAAGATGTTTTTTATGGAGTTGGGAAATTTTAGGAGGCCAAAACATACAGATCACACCAACACACACAACAATCGGATTTCAGTAGATAAAGAAAGCCAGAAGAAATGGGAGCCGAATACAAGCCCTAAAACCAGGTCAAAAAGAGTTAATGCCTTTGATGTCATTTTTATCATCCTAAAAGAGAAAGAGATCACATCAGCTTTAACTACACCAAACAGGTGTATTTAACAACTAATGTTTCAGAGTCAGAGCTCAAAGATGATTGGACAGTCTTATAGCACTCAAACACTTTAGTCACAGCAGACACCAGATTTAAATTGCCTTCAATGAACACAAGGCTTTGTGGGATGGAAAAACAGTTTTAGTTTATGTTATGATTTGATATGCACACACACACTTTAAATAATTTATAATAAATTCTAAATTGTATTTTAATTTAATATTACACTTTTTTGAAAAAACAAATAATAAATAAAATAAATAAATTATATATATACATACATATATATATATACATATATACAGTAGTCAACATTTGAAGTGGATCAAAAAAGGTTCAGCAAAGTTGTCCTAAGACAAGAACAGGTATTCTTTTTGGTTTTAAGACAAATTTAATCAAAGGTTTTGATCCACTTCAAATGTTGACTACTGTAGATAAATCTATATATCTATATATATATATATATATCATGTATAAATCTATATATATATATATATATATATATATATATATATATATATATATATATATATAGTTTATACATTATAAAATACATATATAATTGGTTATAAATTGCATATTTTGTAAAATAATTGATATTTATTACACACACAAATACACATATACATACACACACAAATATATACACATTTATATATAGTTTTATATATATTTATTACAAAACCTATTATTTTTATATAGTATAAATATACTAAAACTATTATTACTATCTCTCTCTCTCTCTCTCTCTCTCTCTATATATATATATATATATACACACACATATTGTATATTACACACATTTATATATAGTTTTATATATATTTATTACAAAACCTATTATTTTTATATAGTATAAATATACTAAAACTATATATATAAATAAAATTGTAAAATATCAACCAATTTGTTATAAATTGCAGATTTATTTTTTATTTATTTTAAGAATATTTTATTAATATATAAAATATATATAAAACATGTATAATGTTATAAATTGCAGATTTATTTTTTAAATTTAATTTTTAGAATATTTTTTATTACTTTTTATATGTGTAAACAAAAAATATTTAAAAGTCAATAATATTTATTATAATAATTATATTATTTAAAAAGACATGAACACAATGGTGCAACATGATGAACTGACCTCTTAAGCTTGTTTTTGTTCATATTTGGTGTCTACTGTGACTAAAGTCTGTATCAAAGCAAGTTAGTGGCAACAACACTTGTTCTGTTCCTATGATTACCTGATCAGCATCTTCTTTCATCTTAAAACATACATACAGAGACACATGAACAACACATCATTCATAAACTACACACCAGAATCATTTAACACAATGCGCATTCGTGTTTCAGGATCATCACACTCACCATCTTGATGTAGGAGTTCTCGGCCAGCAGCGAGTAGTTGGACATGGGCTGAAACGAGACGGAGGCTGACTAAGTACAGGATAAAGTACATTTCCACAGCGTTTAGTGTAATAGAGTGGACTTCTGTGATGGGTGTGTTGGTTAGATACTGACTGGCAGCGGCTCCTCGTCCTCCACGGTGCCGTTCTGCACCGAATCCTCCCCGCCGGCGTCACTGTGATGGTGATGATGGTGGTGTCGCTTCTTCTTTTTCTTCTCCTTCTCCTCCTTTTCTTTCTTCTGCTTCTTCTTCTTGTGTTTGGAGGATTTCTAAACAGGAAACCAATAGACAGTTGGCTTCAATCTGGTTTTAACAGAGCACAACAACAACTTCAGCTAACTTTGTAATTTTCAAGTCATGAACTAAACCAATATTATTGGTTATAGAATTGTTTCCATTAGAATAGAATTAGTTTCTATTTGAATGGCAACAATATTACCATTCCTTGCCTAAACGTACATAAAATCAGCAATATAAGTACAATACCGAACTGACTGACAAAATGTTTATTGCAATATGTTTTTTTTATGTTTAATTTAAAAAAAAAATATATATATATATATATATATATATATATATATATATATATATATATTTTTTTTTTTTTTTTTTTTTTTTTTTATTGTAATCGCTTTTTATGGTTATTGTAAAAATTTATATAAATATTGTTATTGAACAGTATGATTGCTTATTGTTTAAATTTTTTTTTTAATATTTTCTTAAAATTCACATTTATAGTCGATTAATGTTTAATTCAAATGTATAACTGTGTAAAATGTGTAACTAACACACACATACATTTTTTAAATTTATAATTGCAGTTTTATTTTTTTTATTTTTTTTTATTATATTTTTATCAGAACAAGGTACATTGAAAGCATTCAGTATTAGAAACACTGTCAAAGGCATTCATTTTTCATTTTTTACCCACAGAATCAAATTCAACAGAAAACTGAACAAAACAAAACCAAAAACCAAAATAAATAAATAAATAAAATGAAATAAAAAATAAAAAAATAAACAGATACAAAACTGTTTTGGGGACAAAGATGAGGGCTCAAAGTTGGAGGAGTACATTCTTCTCGATATAAATTATTAAAGGATCCCATGTTTTGTAAAATGTTCTAGTTGACCCTTTGAGAAAATATTTTATTTTTTCAGTTTTTAAAAATGACATTATATCATTAAGCCATAGTGACAGTTTAGGTGTCATTGGTGATTTCCATTCTAAAAGAATTCTTCTTCTAGCTATTAATGTTGCAAATGCCAGGGCATCTTCTTTTTCTTTAGTTATATGAATATCGTCACTTGTGACACCAAACAGAGCCATTATTGGGTTAGGGTGAATTCATAAATTAAATGCAGAGTTTAAAATGTCAAATATTGAAAGCCAAAATTGTCTCAGTTTAGAACATGACCAGAACATATGGGTTAGATCAGCCTTGCTTGCATTACAACGATCACATGTTTCATCTGTATTTGAGTATA